>NW_026893283.1:32500-41950 GCF_033815535.1 Pezoporus flaviventris | reverse complement strand
GAACGAGAAAAGGGCGAAAAGGAGAGCGAAGAGACAGAAGGGAAAAGAAGTGGGGGGGGGGGGGGGGGGAAGGGGAAGAGGTGCCGCCACCTCGTCACAACCACCGGGCCCATAGGCAATTGCAAGCAAGAGCCGGAACGCTGCTAAGGCATCTCTGCGCCGGGACGTACCGACGGGCTCGCCCGCCCGTGCCATCATCGGAGGAGCCCTCGCTCAAACTTCACCGACCGGGCGGGGAGAAAAATCGACCTGGGGATCGAGTCCCGCCACGGTCTTCTTCCAGCGTTCGAGTGCCGGCCTCCGCCGCCGGTTTTTTTTGCCCTCACCCCGCGGGAGGGACGAACGAGCCACCTCGGGAAGCGCCGCTCGCTAGCGCTGCTGCGGAGACGAGCCACTACTCGCTCCCATAAAACGGATAGAAACGACTCCTCCCGCGCCGCCACGCAACACCAGAATCTAGGCTCACCCAAGTGGCGAGCAACCGACGAGTAATATTACGAGGATGCAAATGAAGGCATAAAGAGAGGGCCACCCACTCCGCCGGCTCCGGAAGCGGCGCGCCTGACAAGTCCGTTGCAGCACCTCGGAAACGCCAGTGTCTGAAAAGAGGCGAAAATCACCCCAGCGGCGGCGCGAGTTACTCGCCAGATACTCGCGAGGTACTCTCGAGGTACGCCCGAGGTACTCTCGAGGTACGTGAGAGGTACGCGAGAAGTACGCGAGAGGTACGCGAGTACGCGAGAGGTACGCGCGAGGTACGCCCGAGGTACTCGCCAGGTACGCGAGAGGTACGGGCGAGGTACTCCCGAGGTACGCCCGAGGTACGCGCGAAGTAAGTAGGCGAGAGGTACGCCCGAGGTACGCCCGAGGTACGCCCGAGGTACTCCCGAGGTATGCGCGAGGTACGCCCGAGGTACGCCCCAGGTACACGCGAAGTAGGCGCGGGGTACTCCCGAGGTACGCCCGAGGTACTCCCGAGGTACCCGCGACGTACGCGCGAAGTAGGCGAGAGGTACGCGCGAGGTACTCCCGAGGTGCGCCCAAGGTACGCGCGAGGTATTCCCGAGGTACGCCCGAGGTACGCGCGAAGTAGGCGAGAGGTACTCGCGAGGTGCTCGCGAGGTGCTCCCGATGTACTCCCGAGGTGCGCGTGAGGTACTCGGCTCTCCCGTTACCGGCGGTGGCAGCACTGGGCGAGCCGCAGCCGCTGGGTCTGTCGAGGTACCGCCGCCCCCTGTCGCGCCCCGTCCCGTCCCCGGGCCCCGCTCCGCTCGGGGCCGGCCGGCGGACGCCGCCGCCGCCACACGCGGGTGCCCCGTGCAGAGCGGAGCAGCGGGGCCGCGGCCGCTCTCCCCCCACTCCGCAGCCGCCCGGCAGCCGCCACCCCCGAGCTCCTGATCTGAGTCACCTCGTTGATGTCCTTTACAGGACGTAATAGCTACTTCTTCAGGTAGCTGAACAGCTTCCAGTAATTGTAGAATTTCTGTAGCATGTTTAATCTGTTTCCTTTGTGTGTTCAAAAGTCCTCCTTTCTTCCAGGGATCAGCATGTGCATGTACCACACCAAATGCGTATTTAGGATCAGTCCAAATATTCTTCCTTTTCTCTTTAGCCAGTTCCAGGGCTCTCGTTAACGCTATTATTTCTGCCTTCTGGGCAGAGATATTCGCAGGTAAAGGTTTAGCTTCTATTACCTGTGAAGTGGTGGTAATGGCATATCCTGCCTTTCCTTTACCATTTCTCATGAAGCTACTACCATCAGTAAACCGAGAATCAGCATCTTCCAGAAGTTTTTCTTTTAAGTCAGGTTCTTTCCAGTGTGCCAAAATGCACCCAAAGGACTCTTTCTCAAGATCTCTTCACTCTGCTGATTTTCCATCCTCGGTCTCACACACGCAGACGCAGACAGACACACGAACGGGATCCCACAGACACATTGTTACATTAATTGCAACAATGTATTCTAGTTCAGAGTTCCATTTTTAGGCCATTTTCCCTGATCTTCCAAAGTATACAATGTTTCTACATTCTGCTGATTTTCCATCCTCGGTCTCAGGCACACAGACACAGACAGACACAGGAACGGGATCCCGCAGACAAACTGTTACATTAATTGCAACAAGGTATTCTAGTCCGGTCCTTCTTTCCAGTGCGCCAAAATGCACCCGAAGGACTCTTTCTCAAGATCTTTTCACTCTGCTGATTTTCCATCCTCGGTCTCACACACGCAGACGCAGACAGACGCAGGAACGGGATCCTACAGACAAACTGTTACATTAATTGCAACAATTTATTCTAGTTCAGAGCTCCATTTTTAGGCCATTTTCCCTGATCTTCCAAAGTATACAATGTTTCTTCACTCTGCTGATTTTCCATCATCTGTCTCAGGCACACAGACACAGACAGACACAGGAACGGGATCCCGCAGACAAACTGCTACATTAATTGCAACAATGTATTCTAGTTCAGAGTTCCATTTTCCCTGATCTTCCAAAGTATACAATATTTCTCCACTCTGCTGATTTTCCATCCTCGGTCTCAGGCACGCAGACGCAGACAGACGCAGGAACGGGATCCCACAGACAAACTGTTACATTAATTGCAACAATTTATTCTAGTTCAGAGCTCCATTTTTAGGCCATTTTCCCTGATCTTCCAAAGTATACAATGTTTCTCCACTCTGCTGATTTTCCATCCTCGGTCTCAGGCACACAGACACAGACAGGCACAGGAACGGGATCCCGCAGACAAACTGTTACATTAATTGCAACAAGGTATTTTAGTCCGGTCCTTCTTTCCAGTGCGCCAAAATGCACCCGAAGGACTCTTTGTCAAGATCTTTTCACTCTGCTGATTTTCCATCATCGGTCTCAGGCACACAGACACAGACAGACACAGGAACGGGATCCCACAGACAAACTGTTACATTAATTGCAACAATTTATTCTAGTTCAGAGCTCCATTTTTAGGCCATTTCCCCTGATCTTCCAAAGTATACAATGTTTCTTCACTCTGCTGATTTTCCATCCTCGGTCTCAGGCACACAGACACAGACAGACACAGGAACGGGATCCCGCAGACAAACTGTTACATTAATTGCAACAAGGTATTCTAGTCCGGTCCTTCTTTCCAGTGCGCCAAAATGCACCCGAAGGACTCTTTGTCAAGATCTTTTCACTCTGCTGATTTTCCATCCTCGGTCTCACACACGCAGACGCAGACAGACGCAGGAACGGGATCCTACAGACAAACTGTTACATTAATTGCAACAATTTATTCTAGTTCAGAGCTCCATTTTTAGGCCATTTTCCCTGATCTTCCAAAGTATACAATGTTTCTTCACTCTGCTGATTTTCCATCATCTGTCTCAGGCACACAGACACAGACAGACACAGGAACGGGATCCCGCAGACAAACTGCTACATTAATTGCAACAATGTATTCTAGTTCAGAGTTCCATTTTCCCTGATCTTCCAAAGTATACAATATTTCTCCACTCTGCTGATTTTCCATCCTCGGTCTCAGGCACGCAGACGCAGACAGACGCAGGAACGGGATCCCACAGACAAACTGTTACATTAATTGCAACAATTTATTCTAGTTCAGAGCTCCATTTTTAGGCCATTTTCCCTGATCTTCCAAAGTATACAATGTTTCTCCACTCTGCTGATTTTCCATCATCGGTCTCAGGCACACAGACACAGACAGGCACAGGAACGGGATCCCGCAGACAAACTGTTACATTAATTGCAACAAGGTATTTTAGTCCGGTCCTTCTTTCCAGTGCGCCAAAATGCACCCGAAGGACTCTTTGTCAAGATCTTTTCACTCTGCTGATTTTCCATCATCGGTCTCAGGCACACAGACACAGGAACGGGATCCCACAGACAAACTGTTACATTAATTGCAACAATTTATTCTAGTTCAGAGCTCCATTTTTAGGCCATTTTCCCTGATCTTCCAAAGTATACAATGTTTCTTCACTCTGCTGATTTTCCATCATCTGTCTCAGGCACACAGACACAGACAGACACAGGAACGGGATCCCGCAGACAAACTGTTACATTAATTGCAACAAGGTATTCTAGTCCGGTCCTTCTTTCCAGTGTGCCAAAATGCACCCGAAGGACTCTTTCTCAAGATCTCTTCACTCTGCTGATTTTCCATCCTCGGTCTCACACACGCAGACGCAGACAGACGCAGGAACGGGATCCCAGAGACAAACGGTTACATTAATTGCAACAATGTATTCTAATTCAGAGCTCCATTTTTAGGCCATTTCCCCTGATCTTCCAAAGTATACAATGTTTCTTCACTCTGCTGATTTTCCATCCTCGGTCTCAGGCACACAGACACAGACAGACGCAGGAACGGGATCCCGCAGACAAACTGTTACATTAATTGCAACAAGGTATTCCAGTCCGGTCCTTCTTTCCAGTGTGCCAAAATGCACCCGAAGGACTCTTTCTCAAGATCTCTTCGCTCTGCTGATTTTCCATCCTCGGTCTCACACACAGAGACACACGAACGGGATCCCACATTAAAATCCAAAACCTTTCCTACAAGACGCCCACTGCGTCTCCCAGGACGCAAACCACTCCGGGGACACACTTGCCAACAAAGTTTTCAAGCTGACAAGCAGGTATTCTTGATTGCGGCGCCGGGAGATACGGGCTCCTCGTAACGTGTGTCTCTCAATTGCCACACAAGCCGTCCTTTTCTAGCCACTGGGCATACATACCTATTCACGAGGCTACGTATGGGTGACATAATTTTCCAGGAGGTTCCCCGCCTGCGTGCAGAATTGTGGTGGTGGTGGTGGTCTCTGAGGATCGTTTACTTCTTCCAACGATCTTCATCACTTCTTTCAGCCTTTGAAGCACGCGCAGTAGATGCTCACATCAGTTTAATTGGCTCGTTAGCACCAGAGAGAGACATAATAATCCTCCTATCCTCCTACTTATCAGGTAGTTGAACTGTAGCCCACCCTGGACACCTGCGGTTCCCAGATACTCCTTATCCCCGTGTCCTGTTCTTCTAAACTTTTACTTACAACTATGTCAACTGCAACGATTTCTCTTGTGAGAATTCTGTTCTCTAAGCTGTAGTCTATTTTTTTTCTCTCTGCGTCATGCACCTCAGTGATTTTCCGTTGCTGCTGTTACAAAGCCATCAAACTTAACATGACCCGAAACTGATTCTAAAGGTTTCTGTATTCCATCGTGGGATTTTGCGCCCCCTTGTCTCAGGACCGGGCGGGCAGAGGCGGCGGCCCAGGTCCCGGCGCTCGCCAGACTTTTTTGTTCCGTGGGGGCTTGGGGATTTCGTTGTTTCTTTGGTTTCGCGTGTCCGTCTGCCGACACACAGCCCACCACCCCCTCCCGCCGCGAAAAACACGTCTCTGGCTGGCGGGGGACGGGACGGGACGGGACGGGACGGGACGGGACGGGACGGGACGGACGGACACACACTGGCACTGCACCAGCTACTGAGAAAATAGGCTGCGACTGCTGAACCCAGGACGCGCTGAAATACAGCAGCCGAGGCACCCGGGGGTTCTGCAGATGCCGGGGCGCCCACCACCTCCTCCCCCCACCCCGCTCCGAGGCGCCTCCCCCAGCCTCCTCCCTCCGCAACGGGCTGGGAAGAGATTGCAAAGACGTTCTTCTGGTTGTGGTTTTGGGGAAATGTGTCTGAAACTTCGGAGAAGAGATGAAGATAGCGTGGTTGAGGGTAGAAGGGAGGATTATGTTGCTCTTGGTGACCATCCAAACAGGGTACCCCACTAGTGATGTTCTCGTGTGTGAGGACGGAGGCACGGACCCAGACGTAGAGTGCAAGCTGGATCATCGTTTATTGAACAGATGACACGATATTTATATGCTTCCAAGCAATTAGCCAAGCACTTCTGTGTTTGCCTTGCGATTACATCAGGTGAAAGGTCTACCAGATTTTCCTATCGACATCCTTTCCGGTTCCGCCGTCCTTGTTCCTTGCCAGTTCCAACATCTTCCAAATACCAGTCAGGGACAGGTCACTCTTAATTACCTACTCTAGTTCCCGTGGTCACTCTAATTGCCAGTCTTTGATACATTCCAACACCACCACCCCCCCCCACACCCCCCCCCCCCCCCACCCCCCCAGTTTCTCTTGTTTAGGTAAGGAGGAGGATGTGCTGCAGAGCAGGGCTTGCCTCTGCAGCACGGGAGTGAGAGGACAAGGCAGGTCCCTCGTTCCGGGGCTGGCTGCAGGGTGTGAACGTGGGTGTGCAGCCAGGGGTGCCCAGCGGTGTCCTGGCGAGCAGGGTCCCTGCAGTCCAGGGGCCGTGTGCCGGGGCAGGGACTCCTCCACCTGCCAGGGTCGGTCAGCGCTCAGCCTGCCTGGGAGCTCCCCAAGGTGCTCGAGGAAGCTGAGGGGGAAGCAAGAACCCCTGGCCGGCAAGGAAAAGCCGCCTTGCCTCTAGGACTACCGAGAGGGAGCAGAGTCGGGCAGAGAGCAGGAGCTCCCGGCAGGGACAGCTCCAAGAAACAGAGACACGGGCCACCCCGTCCCCACCACCGGGCCCTAGGCAAGCCCAAGCGAGAGACAGACGCCGGCCGCTAAGGCACCTCTGCGCCGGGACGTACCGAGACAGAAACGCAGTCGGTAACAGAAACTGTCCGCGCTCAAGTAAATGCTCAGATTACCGCAGGGGCGGTGGCCGGGAGGACCGAACATCGCGTTCCCCTTACAAGCTCCCGCGCTCGAGCGTGGGATACACTGTAACACACTAGCCGGCGCACCTGCGGGTCTGCCGATGCCGCGCTGCACCGCGCCGCGCCGCGCCGCCCCGCCCCGCCCGCTCTTCGCGGAGCAACCCCCCCCCGCCCCCCGCCCCCGCCCCCCCGCCTCCTCCCCCCCCCCCGTGAGATCTATAGGAACGGATCGTGTCAGCGACTTAGGAGTCCTCGTCATCGTTGCGCTTTGGGTGGAATCCGAAATCCTTGAAATCGTCGCCTCGTGTGTAGAACGTAGAAGAAGGATTAGATTTTCCTGTCAGTACAACGATGAAAAAGAAGAAACAAAGGAACAATCCTTCTTAATCAAAACGCTTTGTTACTTTAAGGGGTACTTCGTTTAACTACTTGAATGTCTAAAACGTTTTGCTAATTAAAGGGGTACTTTGTTTAAGCGCTTGAATGCCTTAAGGGGGTTAGGTAATCGAGAGATCCATCCTGTCACAGGATGAGGTGAAACTTGTGTATTAACTGTATAAGAAATGGAATTTAGGGGGACTAAGATGGTGGTTAAGCTTGTGATAGACATCCCCCGTTACTGCATTACCAAGGAATTCAATAACTCTTTTAAGAAGTTTCTTCACCCGAAGACAAGACCCCAGCAACAGGAGGAGAACAATGAAAAGGACCCACGTCGATATTCGGGTGAAGGAGGCGACAGGATTGGCTGAAACCCAAGACCGAGGAGTATAAGAGACTGTACCCCAGAAATGTCGGTGTGCGTCTTGGGAGGAGCGGAGACCCCCCGGCGTACCCAGCGCTGCTTGCTTATTGCCTCTCGGTATTAATCAATTGTAATTTAATTAAAAATTAATTAAATCAGATCATGGTCAAGGCGAAATTTTTATAACACCACACCCCCACCCCCACCCCCCCCCCAGCGGCGCATACATAACAGACGCAGAGAGAGAGAGAGCGAGCCCAGTGCACGCCCCTCCCCTCCTCCCCTCCCGCTCCCCCTCCCCCTCCCTTCGCGCTGCCGTTCCGGACCCGCCGCGCCTTGGGTGCGGCCCCAGTCCCCAGACAGCGGCACCGCCCAGGAGCAGGTGGGCGGAGGGAGGGGCAGCGTTCGGCAGCCTGACGCTCTGCGGCTGCGCCCTCGCCCCCCCCTTCGCCCCCCCCCGACCCCCCTCCGGCTCGCCAAGCGGGTCCCCGTCAGCGAAGAAAACACGGGCTGCTCCCGCCGGGCGGGCAGTCTCGCGCTCAGTTCGCCGGGGGCCGGTAAGGAGGCAGGCAGGCAGGCAGGCAGGCAGGCAGGCGAGGGAGCGAGCAAGAAAGCAAACCAAGCAAGCAGGAGACAGTGGTCGGTGAGCAGGCGGGGAGCCTAGCGCACGCAGAGGTGGGCTGGGTGTGGGGGGGGGGGGGGGGGGGGTGCGCGCGTGTGCGCGTGTGTGTGTCGGGTGTGCGTGTTCGCGTGCGGTATTTCTTTTTTTTTTTTTTTTTCCGGAGTTCTCTCTGTGGTTCCCTTGGGGTTTCTCGGTTTCTTTTTACTTTTCGGTTTTCCCTTCTCCGTTTTTTGACCCACGCCCCCTCCCTCCTTTTGATTTTTGTAACCAACCGCGGCAGGGTGCGCAGCAGCAGGAAGGGAGGCCCCGCCCCGTCGGGACTTTCCCGTCTGCCGGCTGGACACGGGAGCCGGCAGGGTCCCGCGCGCACTGGCGGGCAGAAATGAGCTGGGTTGGTTCCGCTGGTGGGAGCTCCCGCCGCCTCCTCTTTTAATGAAATGGAGGCGTACGGGAGACGGAGGGAGGGAGGGAGGGAGGGAGGGCCGGCCGGGGAGACCGAGAACATAACCCGAGAGAGAAAGGGAAGGAGAAAGCAAAAGGAAACGGGGTGCGCGCGTGGTTCTTTTCCACAGAAGCCTTCCCGAGGGGGCGGGGGGACGAGTGCCGGGCCGGAGGGCGATCGATCGATCGCTTTGCGCCTGCGCGCTCGCCCCCCCTCACACCCCTCGCCCCCCCGACCACCCTCCGGCTCGGCAAGCGGGTCCCCGTCAGCGAAGAAAAGACGGGCTGCTCGTCGGGGGCCGGTAGGCAGGCACGCAAGCGAGCGAGCAAGAGGGAGACAGTGGTCCGTGAGCAGGCGGGCAGCCTGGCGCACGCAGAGGCGGGCTGGGGGGTGTGGGTGGGGGGGAGTGTGTGGAGGGGGGTGTGTGTGTGTGTGGGGGGGGGGGGGGTGTCGGGTGTGCGTGTTCGCGTGCGGTATTTTTTTTTTTTTTTTTTTTCCGGAGTTGTTCTCTCTGTGGTTCCCTTGGGGTTTCTCGGTTTCTTTTTACTTTTCGGTTTTCCCTTCTCCGTTTTTTGGCCCACGCCCCCTCCCTCATTTGGTTTTTGTAACCGCGGCAGGGTGCGCAGCAGCAGGAAGGGAGGCCCCGCCCCGTCGGGACTTTCCCGTCTGCCGGCTGGACAAGGAGCCGGCAGGGTCCCGCGCGCCCTGTCAGGCAGAAATGAGCTGGGTTGGTTCCGCTGGTGGGAGCTCCCGCCGCCTTCTCTTTTCATGAAAGGAAGGCGTACGGGAGAGAGAGGGGGAGGGAGAGAGAGGGAGGTGGGCCGGGGAGACCGAGAGCGAGAGCATAACCCGAGAGAGAAAGGGAAGGAGAAAGCAAAAGGAAATGGGGTGCGCGCGTGGTTATTTTCCACAGAAGCCTTTCCGAGGGGGCGGGGGGACGAGTGCC
>NW_026893283.1:12500-20000 GCF_033815535.1 Pezoporus flaviventris | reverse complement strand
CGAGGTACCCGCGACGTACGCGCGAAGTAGGCGAGAGGTACGCGCGAGGTACTCCCGAGGTGCGCCCAAGGTACGCGCGAGGTATTCCCGAGGTACGCCCGAGGTACGCGCGAAGTAGGCGAGAGGTACTCGCGAGGTGCTCGCGAGGTGCTCCCGATGTACTCCCGAGGTGCGCGTGAGGTACTCGGCTCTCCCGTTACCGGCGGTGGCAGCACTGGGCGAGCCGCAGCCGCTGGGTCTGTCGAGGTACCGCCGCCCCCTGTCGCGCCCCGTCCCGTCCCCGGGCCCCGCTCCGCTCGGGGCCGGCCGGCGGACGCCGCCGCCGCCACACGCGGGTGCCCCGTGCAGAGCGGAGCAGCGGGGCCGCGGCCGCTCTCCCCCCACTCCGCAGCCGCCCGGCAGCCGCCACCCCCGAGCTCCTGATCTGAGTCACCTCGTTGATGTCCTTTACAGGACGTAATAGCTACTTCTTCAGGTAGCTGAACAGCTTCCAGTAATTGTAGAATTTCTGTAGCATGTTTAATCTGTTTCCTTTGTGTGTTCAAAAGTCCTCCTTTCTTCCAGGGATCAGCATGTGCATGTACCACACCAAATGCGTATTTAGGATCAGTCCAAATATTCTTCCTTTTCTCTTTAGCCAGTTCCAGGGCTCTCGTTAACGCTATTATTTCTGCCTTCTGGGCAGAGATATTCGCAGGTAAAGGTTTAGCTTCTATTACCTGTGAAGTGGTGGTAATGGCATATCCTGCCTTTCCTTTACCATTTCTCATGAAGCTACTACCATCAGTAAACCGAGAATCAGCATCTTCCAGAAGTTTTTCTTTTAAGTCAGGTTCTTTCCAGTGTGCCAAAATGCACCCAAAGGACTCTTTCTCAAGATCTCTTCACTCTGCTGATTTTCCATCCTCGGTCTCACACACGCAGACGCAGACAGACACACGAACGGGATCCCACAGACACATTGTTACATTAATTGCAACAATGTATTCTAGTTCAGAGTTCCATTTTTAGGCCATTTTCCCTGATCTTCCAAAGTATACAATGTTTCTACATTCTGCTGATTTTCCATCCTCGGTCTCAGGCACACAGACACAGACAGACACAGGAACGGGATCCCGCAGACAAACTGTTACATTAATTGCAACAAGGTATTCTAGTCCGGTCCTTCTTTCCAGTGCGCCAAAATGCACCCGAAGGACTCTTTCTCAAGATCTTTTCACTCTGCTGATTTTCCATCCTCGGTCTCACACACGCAGACGCAGACAGACGCAGGAACGGGATCCTACAGACAAACTGTTACATTAATTGCAACAATTTATTCTAGTTCAGAGCTCCATTTTTAGGCCATTTTCCCTGATCTTCCAAAGTATACAATGTTTCTTCACTCTGCTGATTTTCCATCATCTGTCTCAGGCACACAGACACAGACAGACACAGGAACGGGATCCCGCAGACAAACTGCTACATTAATTGCAACAATGTATTCTAGTTCAGAGTTCCATTTTCCCTGATCTTCCAAAGTATACAATATTTCTCCACTCTGCTGATTTTCCATCCTCGGTCTCAGGCACGCAGACGCAGACAGACGCAGGAACGGGATCCCACAGACAAACTGTTACATTAATTGCAACAATTTATTCTAGTTCAGAGCTCCATTTTTAGGCCATTTTCCCTGATCTTCCAAAGTATACAATGTTTCTCCACTCTGCTGATTTTCCATCCTCGGTCTCAGGCACACAGACACAGACAGGCACAGGAACGGGATCCCGCAGACAAACTGTTACATTAATTGCAACAAGGTATTTTAGTCCGGTCCTTCTTTCCAGTGCGCCAAAATGCACCCGAAGGACTCTTTGTCAAGATCTTTTCACTCTGCTGATTTTCCATCATCGGTCTCAGGCACACAGACACAGACAGACACAGGAACGGGATCCCACAGACAAACTGTTACATTAATTGCAACAATTTATTCTAGTTCAGAGCTCCATTTTTAGGCCATTTCCCCTGATCTTCCAAAGTATACAATGTTTCTTCACTCTGCTGATTTTCCATCCTCGGTCTCAGGCACACAGACACAGACAGACACAGGAACGGGATCCCGCAGACAAACTGTTACATTAATTGCAACAAGGTATTCTAGTCCGGTCCTTCTTTCCAGTGCGCCAAAATGCACCCGAAGGACTCTTTGTCAAGATCTTTTCACTCTGCTGATTTTCCATCCTCGGTCTCACACACGCAGACGCAGACAGACGCAGGAACGGGATCCTACAGACAAACTGTTACATTAATTGCAACAATTTATTCTAGTTCAGAGCTCCATTTTTAGGCCATTTTCCCTGATCTTCCAAAGTATACAATGTTTCTTCACTCTGCTGATTTTCCATCATCTGTCTCAGGCACACAGACACAGACAGACACAGGAACGGGATCCCGCAGACAAACTGCTACATTAATTGCAACAATGTATTCTAGTTCAGAGTTCCATTTTCCCTGATCTTCCAAAGTATACAATATTTCTCCACTCTGCTGATTTTCCATCCTCGGTCTCAGGCACGCAGACGCAGACAGACGCAGGAACGGGATCCCACAGACAAACTGTTACATTAATTGCAACAATTTATTCTAGTTCAGAGCTCCATTTTTAGGCCATTTTCCCTGATCTTCCAAAGTATACAATGTTTCTCCACTCTGCTGATTTTCCATCCTCGGTCTCAGGCACACAGACACAGACAGGCACAGGAACGGGATCCCGCAGACAAACTGTTACATTAATTGCAACAAGGTATTTTAGTCCGGTCCTTCTTTCCAGTGCGCCAAAATGCACCCGAAGGACTCTTTGTCAAGATCTTTTCACTCTGCTGATTTTCCATCATCGGTCTCAGGCACACAGACACAGGAACGGGATCCCACAGACAAACTGTTACATTAATTGCAACAATTTATTCTAGTTCAGAGCTCCATTTTTAGGCCATTTTCCCTGATCTTCCAAAGTATACAATGTTTCTTCACTCTGCTGATTTTCCATCATCTGTCTCAGGCACACAGACACAGACAGACACAGGAACGGGATCCCGCAGACAAACTGTTACATTAATTGCAACAAGGTATTCTAGTCCGGTCCTTCTTTCCAGTGTGCCAAAATGCACCCGAAGGACTCTTTCTCAAGATCTCTTCACTCTGCTGATTTTCCATCCTCGGTCTCACACACGCAGACGCAGACAGACGCAGGAACGGGATCCCAGAGACAAACGGTTACATTAATTGCAACAATGTATTCTAATTCAGAGCTCCATTTTTAGGCCATTTCCCCTGATCTTCCAAAGTATACAATGTTTCTTCACTCTGCTGATTTTCCATCCTCGGTCTCAGGCACACAGACACAGACAGACGCAGGAACGGGATCCCGCAGACAAACTGTTACATTAATTGCAACAAGGTATTCCAGTCCGGTCCTTCTTTCCAGTGTGCCAAAATGCACCCGAAGGACTCTTTCTCAAGATCTCTTCGCTCTGCTGATTTTCCATCCTCGGTCTCACACACAGAGACACACGAACGGGATCCCACATTAAAATCCAAAACCTTTCCTACAAGACGCCCACTGCGTCTCCCAGGACGCAAACCACTCCGGGGACACACTTGCCAACAAAGTTTTCAAGCTGACAAGCAGGTATTCTTGATTGCGGCGCCGGGAGATACGGGCTCCTCGTAACGTGTGTCTCTCAATTGCCACACAAGCCGTCCTTTTCTAGCCACTGGGCATACATACCTATTCACGAGGCTACGTATGGGTGACATAATTTTCCAGGAGGTTCCCCGCCTGCGTGCAGAATTGTGGTGGTGGTGGTGGTCTCTGAGGATCGTTTACTTCTTCCAACGATCTTCATCACTTCTTTCAGCCTTTGAAGCACGCGCAGTAGATGCTCACATCAGTTTAATTGGCTCGTTAGCACCAGAGAGAGACATAATAATCCTCCTATCCTCCTACTTATCAGGTAGTTGAACTGTAGCCCACCCTGGACACCTGCGGTTCCCAGATACTCCTTATCCCCGTGTCCTGTTCTTCTAAACTTTTACTTACAACTATGTCAACTGCAACGATTTCTCTTGTGAGAATTCTGTTCTCTAAGCTGTAGTCTATTTTTTTTCTCTCTGCGTCATGCACCTCAGTGATTTTCCGTTGCTGCTGTTACAAAGCCATCAAACTTAACATGACCCGAAACTGATTCTAAAGGTTTCTGTATTCCATCGTGGGATTTTGCGCCCCCTTGTCTCAGGACCGGGCGGGCAGAGGCGGCGGCCCAGGTCCCGGCGCTCGCCAGACTTTTTTGTTCCGTGGGGGCTTGGGGATTTCGTTGTTTCTTTGGTTTCGCGTGTCCGTCTGCCGACACACAGCCCACCACCCCCTCCCGCCGCGAAAAACACGTCTCTGGCTGGCGGGGGACGGGACGGGACGGGACGGGACGGGACGGGACGGGACGGGACGGACGGACACACACTGGCACTGCACCAGCTACTGAGAAAATAGGCTGCGACTGCTGAACCCAGGACGCGCTGAAATACAGCAGCCGAGGCACCCGGGGGTTCTGCAGATGCCGGGGCGCCCACCACCTCCTCCCCCCACCCCGCTCCGAGGCGCCTCCCCCAGCCTCCTCCCTCCGCAACGGGCTGGGAAGAGATTGCAAAGACGTTCTTCTGGTTGTGGTTTTGGGGAAATGTGTCTGAAACTTCGGAGAAGAGATGAAGATAGCGTGGTTGAGGGTAGAAGGGAGGATTATGTTGCTCTTGGTGACCATCCAAACAGGGTACCCCACTAGTGATGTTCTCGTGTGTGAGGACGGAGGCACGGACCCAGACGTAGAGTGCAAGCTGGATCATCGTTTATTGAACAGATGACACGATATTTATATGCTTCCAAGCAATTAGCCAAGCACTTCTGTGTTTGCCTTGCGATTACATCAGGTGAAAGGTCTACCAGATTTTCCTATCGACATCCTTTCCGGTTCCGCCGTCCTTGTTCCTTGCCAGTTCCAACATCTTCCAAATACCAGTCAGGGACAGGTCACTCTTAATTACCTACTCTAGTTCCCGTGGTCACTCTAATTGCCAGTCTTTGATACATTCCAACACCACCACCCCCCCCCACACCCCCCCCCCCCCCCACCCCCCCAGTTTCTCTTGTTTAGGTAAGGAGGAGGATGTGCTGCAGAGCAGGGCTTGCCTCTGCAGCACGGGAGTGAGAGGACAAGGCAGGTCCCTCGTTCCGGGGCTGGCTGCAGGGTGTGAACGTGGGTGTGCAGCCAGGGGTGCCCAGCGGTGTCCTGGCGAGCAGGGTCCCTGCAGTCCAGGGGCCGTGTGCCGGGGCAGGGACTCCTCCACCTGCCAGGGTCGGTCAGCGCTCAGCCTGCCTGGGAGCTCCCCAAGGTGCTCGAGGAAGCTGAGGGGGAAGCAAGAACCCCTGGCCGGCAAGGAAAAGCCGCCTTGCCTCTAGGACTACCGAGAGGGAGCAGAGTCGGGCAGAGAGCAGGAGCTCCCGGCAGGGACAGCTCCAAGAAACAGAGACACGGGCCACCCCGTCCCCACCACCGGGCCCTAGGCAAGCCCAAGCGAGAGACAGACGCCGGCCGCTAAGGCACCTCTGCGCCGGGACGTACCGAGACAGAAACGCAGTCGGTAACAGAAACTGTCCGCGCTCAAGTAAATGCTCAGATTACCGCAGGGGCGGTGGCCGGGAGGACCGAACATCGCGTTCCCCTTACAAGCTCCCGCGCTCGAGCGTGGGATACACTGTAACACACTAGCCGGCGCACCTGCGGGTCTGCCGATGCCGCGCTGCACCGCGCCGCGCCGCGCCGCCCCGCCCCGCCCGCTCTTCGCGGAGCAACCCCCCCCCGCCCCCCGCCCCCGCCCCCCCGCCTCCTCCCCCCCCCCCGTGAGATCTATAGGAACGGATCGTGTCAGCGACTTAGGAGTCCTCGTCATCGTTGCGCTTTGGGTGGAATCCGAAATCCTTGAAATCGTCGCCTCGTGTGTAGAACGTAGAAGAAGGATTAGATTTTCCTGTCAGTACAACGATGAAAAAGAAGAAACAAAGGAACAATCCTTCTTAATCAAAACGCTTTGTTACTTTAAGGGGTACTTCGTTTAACTACTTGAATGTCTAAAACGTTTTGCTAATTAAAGGGGTACTTTGTTTAAGCGCTTGAATGCCTTAAGGGGGTTAGGTAATCGAGAGATCCATCCTGTCACAGGATGAGGTGAAACTTGTGTATTAACTGTATAAGAAATGGAATTTAGGGGGACTAAGATGGTGGTTAAGCTTGTGATAGACATCCCCCGTTACTGCATTACCAAGGAATTCAATAACTCTTTTAAGAAGTTTCTTCACCCGAAGACAAGACCCCAGCAACAGGAGGAGAACAATGAAAAGGACCCACGTCGATATTCGGGTGAAGGAGGCGACAGGATTGGCTGAAACCCAAGACCGAGGAGTATAAGAGACTGTACCCCAGAAATGTCGGTGTGCGTCTTGGGAGGAGCGGAGACCCCCCGGCGTACCCAGCGCTGCTTGCTTATTGCCTCTCGGTATTAATCAATTGTAATTTAATTAAAAATTAATTAAATCAGATCATGGTCAAGGCGAAATTTTTATAACACCACACCCCCACCCCCACCCCCCCCCCAGCGGCGCATACATAACAGACGCAGAGAGAGAGAGAGCGAGCCCAGTGCACGCCCCTCCCCTCCTCCCCTCCCGCTCCCCCTCCCCCTCCCTTCGCGCTGCCGTTCCGGACCCGCCGCGCCTTGGGTGCGGCCCCAGTCCCCAGACAGCGGCACCGCCCAGGAGCAGGTGGGCGGAGGGAGGGGCAGCGTTCGGCAGCCTGACGCTCTGCGGCTGCGCCCTCGCCCCCCCCTTCGCCCCCCCCCGACCCCCCTCCGGCTCGCCAAGCGGGTCCCCGTCAGCGAAGAAAACACGGGCTGCTCCCGCCGGGCGGGCAGTCTCGCGCTCAGTTCGCCGGGGGCCGGTAAGGAGGCAGGCAGGCAGGCAGGCAGGCAGGCAGGCGAGGGAGCGAGCAAGAAAGCAAACCAAGCAAGCAGGAGACAGTGGTCGGTGAGCAGGCGGGGAGCCTAGCGCACGCAGAGGTGGGCTGGGTGTGGGGGGGGGGGGGGGGGGGGTGCGCGCGTGTGCGCGTGTGTGTGTCGGGTGTGCGTGTTCGCGTGCGGTATTTCTTTTTTTTTTTTTTTTTCCGGAGTTCTCTCTGTGGTTCCCTTGGGGTTTCTCGGTTTCTTTTTACTTTTCGGTTTTCCCTTCTCCGTTTTTTGACCCACGCCCCCTCCCTCCTTTTGATTTTTGTAACCAACCGCGGCAGGGTGCGCAGCAGCAGGAAGGGAGGCCCCGCCCCGTCGGGACTTTCCCGTCTGCCGGCTGGACACGGGAGCCGGCAGGGTCCCGCGCGCACTGGCGGGCAGAAATGAGCTGGGTTGGTTCCGCTGGTGGGAGCT
>NW_026893282.1:0-37408 GCF_033815535.1 Pezoporus flaviventris | reverse complement strand
TGGCCCTGACCCCCAACACCGCTCCTGACCCCCCAACACCGGCCCTGACCCCCAACACCGCTCCTCAACCCCCCAACACCGGCCCTGACCCCCATCATTGGCCCTGACCCCCTCATCACCAGAGCTGATCCCCCCCAATCACTGTCCCTGACCCCCCCCCATCACCAGCCCTGCCCCCCATCACTCCCCACAGCTCCGTGCTCAGCAGCCCCCCCCATAGGTGCTCAGCCCCAGCCCCAGCCCCCCCGCGGTCCCGTCCCGTTCCCCCCCCCCCCCATGGCTCACAAAGGCGCTTTGTGACCGGCCCGGGAACAGCGGGGGCCTTGTGTGGGGCCACGGACCCACGGACCAACCCCCCCCCCCCCCGCCGTGCCCCCCCCCCCCCCGGTGCTGCCGGTGCCGGTGGGTGCGGGCGGCTCCCCCCCCCCCCCCCTCCCTTCCCCTCCGGTAACGTGACCGGTTCCTTTCCACCCCATTAACCCCCGGCCCGCCCCCGGCAGCTCCTCCCCGACCCCCCCCCCCCCCCCCCCCCCCCCGCCGCCGGTGCCCGCCCGGGGGGGCCCCGTCCCGCCGCCGGCCCCGCCGAGCCATAAAACCCATGGGGGGAGGCGGCGGCTGAGCGCGGCCGGACCCCGGAGCCTGGGGCCGTCCCCGAGCAAGGTAAAAGGGGGGGGGGTTTGAGGGGGGGGGGGTTGGGGGTCCCCGGTGTCCCCCCCCCCCCCCCCCCCGGGGCATCCCCGACCCGGTGGTCCCGGTCCCATCACCCCCTGGCCCCGTCACCCTGCAGCCCATGGTCCCTATAGGGGCTGCATCGCCACCCCACATCCCAGTGTCCCAGCCCCTCCGCGTCCCGTGGGCCTTACCCCGTACACACCCCCGATGCCGCGGCCCCACAGCCCCGCGGCCCCTCTCTATCCCCTGTCGCTGGATCCCCGTATCCCCATTCTGCACATCCCCAAGGCCTGTATCCCCATGTCCCCATGTTCTCATGTCCTGCATCCCTATGTCCCCATATCCCCATGTCCCCGTATCCCCATGTCCTGTATCCCCAAATCCCCATGTCCCCGTATCCCCATGTCCTGTATCCCCATATCCCCATGTTCCATATCCCCATGTCCCCATGTCCTATATCCCCATGTTCTCATTTCCTGCATCCCTACGTCCCCATATCCCCATGTCTCATACCCCCATATACCCATGTTCCATATCCCCATGTCCCCATATCCCCATATCCCCGTATCCCCATGTCTCATACCCCCATATCCCCATGTCCTATATCCCCATGTTCTCATGTCCTGTATCCCTATGTCCCATATCCCCATGTCTCATACCCCCATATCCCTGTGCCCTGTATCCCCATACCCCCATGTCCCCATGTCTCATATCCCCATGTCCCTGTGTCTGTGTGTCACCTACCTCCGTATCCCCATGTCCCGTATCCCCATGTCTCCCTATCCCATATCCCCATGTCTCCCTATCCCATATCCCATATCTCCCTATCCATATCCCCATAACTCCCTATCCCATATCCCCATGTCTCCCTATCCCATATCCCCATGTCCCGTATCCCCATGTCTCCCTATCCCATATCCCCATGTCTCCCTATCCCATATCCCCATGTCTCCCTATCCCATATCCCCATAACTCCCTATCCCATATCCCCATGTCTCCCTATCCCATATCCCCATGTCTCCCTATCCCATATCCCCATAACTCCCTATCCCATATCCCCATGTCTCCCTATCCCATATCCCCATGTCCCGTATCCCCATGTCTCCCTATCCCATATCCCCATAACTCCCTATCCCATATCCCCATGTCTCCCTATCCCATATCCCCATGTCCCGTATCCCCATGTCTCCCTATCCCATATCCCCATAACTCCCTATCCCATATCCCCATAACTCCCTATCCCATATCCCCATGTCTCCCTATCCCATATCCCCATGTCCCGTATCCCCATGTCTCCCTATCCCATATCCCCATATCTCCCTATCCCATATCCCCATGTCTCCCTATCCCATATCCCCATGTCTCCCTATCCCATATCCCCATATCTCCCTATCCCATATCCCCATGTCTCCCTATCCCATATCCCCATATCTCCCTATCCCATATCCCCATATCTCCCTATCCCATATCCCCATGTCTCCCTATCCCATATCCCCATATCTCCCTATCCCATATCCCCATGTCTCCCTATCCCATATCCCCATATCTCCCTATCCCATATCCCCATATCTCCCTATCCCATATCCCCATGTCTCCCTATCCCATATCCCTGCAGATGGGGGTCACAGCCCCCCTCTGGCCGTGCCCACCCAACCCTGCAGGGGCCACCCAGCCCTTGGGATGTCCCCACATTCCAGCGTGAGGCCTGAGGCCCCGGGGAGGGACCGGTGCTGGGGGGGGGGGGGGGTTCATCCCCCTTGGGCTGGAGGGTCCCATGGGATGGGATTGTGGGTTACCCACGTTACCCCTATGTGGGTTATCCTGGATGTGGTTGTCCGGGTGTGGGTATCCTGGTGTGGGTTATCCCAGCTATAGGTTACCCAGGTTATGGGGTATCCCTGGTGTGGGTTATCCTGGTTTGGGTTATCCCAGCTATAGTTACCCAGGTTATGGGGTATCCCTGGTGTGGGTTATCCCAGTGTGGGTTATCCCAGCTATAGGTTACCCAGGTTATGGGGTATCCCTGGTGTGGGGTATCCCTGGTGTGGGTTATCCTGGTTTGTGCTATCCCAGATAGAGGTTACCCCAGATATGGGTTATCCTAGATATGGGTTGTCCCACTGTGGGTTTATTCCAGTGTGGGTTATCCCAGTGTGGATTTATCCCAGTGTGGGTTTAACCTAGTGTTGGGTAATCCTGATGTGGGTTATCCTGATGTGGGTTACCCTGATGTGGGTTTATCCCAGTTTGGGTTATCCCAATGTGGGTTATCCCAGTGTGGGCTATCCTGATGTGGATTTATCCCAGTGTGGGTTTAACCTAGTGTGGGTTATCCTGATGTGGGTTTATCCAGTGTGGGTTATCCCAATGTGGGTTTATCCCAGTGTGGGTTTAACTCAGTGTGGTTATCTGATGTGGGTTTATCCCAGTGTGGGTTATCCCAATGAGGGTTTATCCCAATGTGGGTTACCCCAGTGTGGATTATCCCAATGTGGGTTTAACTCAGTGTGGGTTATCCCAATGAGGGTTATCCCAGTGTGGGTTATCCCAATGTGGGGTTTATCCCAGTGTGGGTTTAACTCAGTGTGGGTTATCCCATGTGGGTTTATCCCAGTGTGGGTTTAACTCAGTGTGGGTTATCCTGATGTGGGTTACCCCAGTGTGGGTTACCTCTGGTATGTGTTACCCAGGCTGCGGTTCAACGGGGCTGTGGTTTAACCCAGCTCTGGTTTAACCGGGTCGGGGCTCAATGGGGCCGCGGTCACCGGTGCTGCTGCCAGGAGCAGCTTCTCCGATGGCTACGAGGGCTGAGCTGTGGGCCCCCCCCCCCCCTTATCGGCCCCATCGCAGCGCTGGCGCCGCGGGGTCCCACGGAGACCCCTGTCTCCGTGTCCTGCCCCAGTGATGGGCACCCCCAAACCATCGCTTTGGGGTCACCCGATGCTTGGGGGGGGGGGGGTTACACACGACAGACACAAACGGGAACGGGTCCCATCGCCCCATGGTGCTGCCCCCCATAGCGTGTCCGGGGGGTCCCGTCCGCAGCCCCATAGCGGTGAGGATGAGGAGGATGAGGAAGATGGCGGGGAGGGGGGGGGTGGCAGTGGGGGGCGCGGGGCCCTGCATGTTAACCAGGAGCCTCCTCAAAGCTCCTTTGTGCCCCGCCAGCTCCATTGAGGCCTCTTGGCCAGGGCACACAATGGCCCCACTGTCCCCGTCCCCATCCCCCCCCATGCGCTGCCGCCCACATCCCCCCCCCCCCCCCCCCCCCACACAACGGGACCTGCCCACAGCGGGGACCCCCCCCCCCCCAATGTTGTGTCTATGGGGGTCCCATCCCCACTCTCCCCAGTGCCACCAGTGCTCAGCGCCCCAGTTTGCCATGGGGCCGGTGCTGGCTGGGAGCCGATGCGGTTGGCACCGCGCGGGCACGGGCACGGTGCCCATGGTGCTGGTGCCAATGGGACGCGGCAAAGGGGGGGGGGACGGGGACGGAGGAACGGGGACGTGTCCCCAAGGCCCACATTGGACCCCCCAAGTGGGGCCGGGCCCCCCAACGTCCGCTCTGGTGTCACCAGGGGGGGGACACCGAGGCAGGGCCCCTTGGTTAATGGGTAACCAGAGAGCGGTCACCGGTGACCGGGGCCGGTTGTGGCCGTGCCCGCGGGCACCGTCCCCGCACCGGGAACAAGCTGCAGCTTGTCACAGCCGTGTCCAGCACGGGAGCCGGGCCGGGGGCAGCGGGGGTGCGGTGACCCCGACAGGGGGGTGTGGGGGGCACAGGGAGGGCTGAGGGGGACAATGGGGAGGGGGGGGGTGAAGAAACCCCAAAGGTGGAGGCTGGGGGGTGGAAAAGCTCCAAGGTGGGATGGAGGGAGCTCAAAGAGGGTGCAGGGACCCCATAGAGGGTGCAGGGACCCACAGAGGGTGCAGGGACCCCATAAGAGGGTGCAGGACCCAAAGAGGGTGCAGGGACCCCACAGAGGGTGCAGGGACCCCAAAGGGGATGTAGGACCCAAGGTGGGATGCAGGGAGCTCAAAGAGGGTGCAGGGACCCCACAGAGGCTGCAGGATCCAAAGTGGGATGCAGGGACCCCAAAGAGGGTGCAGGATCCAAGGTGGGAAGCAGGGACCTCAGAGAGGGTGCAGGGACCCCAAAGAGGATGCAGGACCCAAACTGGAATGCAGGGACCCCATAGAGGATGCAGGACCCAAGGTGGGATGCAGGGGACCCCATAGAGGATGCAGGACTTGAAGTGGGATGCAGGGACTTTAAAGAGGGTGCAGGGACCCCATAGAGGATGCAGGACCCAAAGTGGGATGCAGGGACCTCAAAGAGGGTGCAGAGACCTCACAGAGGATGCAGGACCTAAGGTGGGATGCAGGGACCTCAAAGAGGGTGCAGGGACCCCATAGAGGATGCAGGGACCCCAAAGAGGATGCAGGACCCAAAGTGGGATGCAGGACCTCAAAGAGGATGCAGGACCCAAAGTGGGATGCAGGGACCCCAAAGAGGATGCAGGACCCAAAGTGGGATGCAGGGACCTCAAAGAGGATGCAGGACCCAAAGTGGGATGCAGGGACCCCAAAGAGGATGCAGGACCCAAAAGTGGGGATGCAGGGACCTCAAAGAGGATGCAGGACCCAAAGTGGGATGCAGGGACCCCAAAGAGGATGCAGGACCCAAAGTGGGATGCAGGGACCTCATAGAGGGTGCAGGACCCAAGGTGGGATGCAGGGACCTCAAAGAGGGTGCAGGGACCCCATACAGGATGCAGGACTCAAAGTGGGATGCAGGGACCCCATAGAGGATGCAGGACCCAAGGTGGGAAGCAGGGACCTTAAAGAGGGTGCAGGGACCCCAAAGAGGGTGCAGGGACCCCATAGAGGGTGCAGGACCCAAAGTGGGATGCAGGGACCCCAAAGAGGGTGCAGGGACCCCATAGGGGGTGTCTATTTTGCCCACAGCAGAGGTCAAAGGGAGCCCAGAGGAGCAGAAGGACTTTGGGGGTGCAGAGCCCCCCCCCTGGACGCGCCGGTGCCCGTCACTGCCCGGCATGGGCAGCGCTTTGGGGACCGGGCGGCACCGGGCTCACGGTTCCCGTGGGGAGGGGGCACCGCGTCCCCGGTGTGCCCCGGGACAGGGCCTGGTGCCAAGCGGGATGCGCCGCAACCGGGACGGCGGCCCCGGCCCCCCCTTCCCTTCCCTTCCTTCCCTTCCCGGTGTCCCCACGTCCCCGGTGTCCCCGGCTCGGTGCCGCGGCGGAAACGGTGCGAGGCCAAAGGCTGGCGGGGGCTGAAAGGCGCCTTCTGTGCCCGCGCCGGGCCGGGGACACGGGACGGAAACGCGCCTGGCGCCGCCACCAGCCGTTTGTCACCGCCATTCATCCCCCCCTTCCTCTTCCTCCCGGCCGGGCAGGGCGCCCCGGACCCCCCAAGGGATGGGGCGGGATGGGGGGGAGCTGCCGGGACACGGGAGGAGTCGGGAGCGGGATGCACACACGGATGGATGGGCAGGTGCACGGAGGGATGTGGGGGGCACGGAGGGATGGAGGGGGGACAGGGACACGCACAGGGATGGATCCAGCCGTCCCCTGTCTCTTCTCCATCTGTCAAGTCTTACCCCATCCATCTTTCCAGCTGTTCCATCCTCCCCACCCACCCAGTCCTCTTCTCCAGCCATCCTCTATCGTCTCCGTCTGTCTTCTCCGTCCATCTATCCTGCTCCATCGCTTTTTCCATCCCGCTTCCACCCGTCCCTCATTTACCTCGTCCCTCCATCCTTCTTCACCCCTCTTCCCAGCTGTTGCTTCTCTCCATCCATCCATCCATCCATCCATCTTCGTCATCCACCCATTCCTCTTCTCTATCCATCCTTCTCCATCTGTCTTCTCTATCTTACTCTATTTCTCCAGCTATCAAGTTCTCCACCCATCCTTCTTCATCCCTATTCTCCATCCATCTTCCCAGCCATTCCTTCCATTCCTCTTCTCCATCCATCCTCTACCTCTGCCATGTGTCAGTCCTTATCCATCCTTCTCCATCCATCCTTCTCCATCCATCTTCCCAGCCATTCCTTCAGCCATCCTCTGCCTTCTCCTGTGTCAGCTTATCCATCCTTTCCTCCATCCATCTTCCCATCCATTCCTTTCATCCATTCCTCTTCTTCATCCATCCTCTACACCTCCATGTATCAGTCTTTATCAATCCTTCTCCATCCATCCTCTACCTTCTCCATGTGTCAGTCTTATCCATCCTTCTCCATCCCTATTCTCCATCCATCTTCCCAGCCATTCCTTCCATCCATTCACCCATTCCTCTTCTCCATCCATCCTCTACCTCCTCCATGTGTCAGTCTTATCAATCCTTCTCCATCCATCCTCTACCTTCTCCATATGTCAGTTTTATCCATCCTTCTCCATCTATCCACCCATCCTTCTCCATCCCTATTCTCCATCCATCTTCCAGCCATTCTTTCCATCCATTCCTCTTCTCCATCCATCCACTACCTCCTCCATGTATCAGTCTTATCAATCCTTCTCCATCCATCCTCTACCTTCTCCGTGTCAGTCTTACCCACCCTTCTCCTCCACCCATCCTCCTCCATCCCTATTCTCCATCCATCTTCCCAGCCATTCCTTCCATCCATTCACCCATTCCTCTTCTCCATCCATCCTCTACCTCCTCCATGTGTCAGTCTTATCAATTCCTTCCCCATCCATCCTCTACCTCCTCCATGTGTCAGTCTTATCAATCCTTCTCCATCCATCCTCTACCTTCTCCATGTATCAGTCTTATCAATCCTTCTCCATCCATCCTCTACCTTCTCCGTGTCAGTCTTACCCACCCTTCTCCTCCACCCATCCTCCTCCATCCCTATTCTCCATCCATCTTCCCAGCCATTCTTCCATCCATTCACCCATTCCTCTTCCCCATCCATCCTCTACCTCCTCCATGTGTCAGTCTTATCAATCCTTCCCCATCCCTCTTCCTCCTCCATGTGTCAGTCTTCTCCACCCTTCTCCTCCACCATCCTTCTCCATCCCTATTCTCCATCCATCCTTCCCAGCCATTCCTTCCATCCATTCACCCATTCCTCTTCCCCATCCATCTCTACCTCCTCCATGTGTCAGTCTTCTCCACCCTTCTCCTCCACCCATCCTTCTCCATTCCCTCTTCTCCATCCATCCTCTACCCCCTCCACACGTCAGTCTCACCCCTCCTTCTCCACCACCCATCCCCCTGCTCCCTCCTCACCTCCCGTCCCCTCTTGCAGATGACGTCCTCCACCAAGGTGTTCTACAGCCAGACCACGCAGACCGAGAGCCGCCGCTCATGGGCGCGGGGCTGCGCCGGCGCCGCGTCATGACCAAGGACGGCCGCAGCAACGTGCGCATGGAGCACATCGCCGACAAGCGCTTCCTGTACCTCAAGGACCTGTGGACCACCTTCATCGACATGCAATGGCGCTACAAGCTCCTCTCTTCTCCGCCACCTTCGCCGGCACCTGGTTCGCCTTCGGCGTCGTGTGGTACCTGGTGGCCGTGGCCCACGGGGACCTGCTGGAGTTCGAGCCGCCGGCCAACCACACGCCGTGCGTGATGCAGGTGCACACGCTCACCGGCGCCTTCCTCTTCTCCCTCGAGTCCCAGACCACCATCGGCTACGGGTTCCGGTACATCAGCGAGGAGTGCCCGTTGGCCATCGTGCTGCTCATCACCCAGCTCGTCCTCACCACCATCATGGAGATCTTCATCACCGGCACCTTCCTGGCCAAGATCGCCCGGCCCAAGAAACGCGCCGAGACCATCCGCTTCAGCCAGAACGCCGTGGTGGCTCAGCACGACGGCAAGACCTGCCTCATGATCCGCGTGGCCAACATGCGCAAGAGCCTCCTCATCGGCTGCCAAGTGACGGGCAAGCTCCTGCAGACCCACCTCACCAAGGAAGGCGAGAGCGTCCACCTCAACCAGCTCAACGTGGACTTCCAGGTGGACACGGCCTCGGACAGCCCCTTCCTCATCCTGCCCCTCACCTTCTACCACGTGCTGGACGAGGGCAGCCCTTGCGGGACGTGGCCCTGCGCCCGGGCGAAGGCGACTTCGAGCTGGTGGTGATCCTCAGCGGCACCGTGGAGTCCACCAGCGCCACGTGCCAGGTCCGCACCTCCTACCTGCCCGAGGAGATCCTTTGGGGCTACGAGTTCACGCCGGCCATCTCGCTCTCGGCCAGCGGCAAGTACGTGGCCGACTTCAGCCTCTTCGACCGCGTGGTGGAGGTGCCGGCGCCGCGCGGTCCCCGCCAGCCCCCCCGCTTCGGAGACCCCGAGAAGGTGAAGCTGGAGGAGTCCTTGCGGGAAGCGGCCGAGCGGGAGCGCGAGGGAGCGGGCTCAGCGTGCGCATCAGCAACGTCTGAAGCGCGCCCGCGCCGTGGGGCAGGCGTGGTGGTGTGTGGGGGGGGAGGTACCGGGCATGGAGATGCCACCACCTCCTGCAGGCGTCCCCGGGCCTGGAGGTGTTGGCATACCCAGAGGTGCCACCAGTGCCTGGAGGCGTCACCGGGCTGGAGGTGGCACCAGCACTGGAGATGCCACCAAGCCCTTACGGTGACACCAAGCTCTTCTGGTGCCACCAGCACTGGAGATGCCAACCAAGCCCTTACGGTGACACAAGCTCTTCTGGTGACACCAGCATTGGAGATGCCACCAACCCTAGAGATGCCAGCAGCGTTGGAGATGCCACCAAGCCCTTATGGTGACACCAAGCTCTTCTGGGGCCACTAGCATTGGAGATGCCACCAAGCCCTTACGGTGACACCAAGCCTGTAGATGCCACCAGCATTGCAGATGCCACCAGCCCTTATGGTGACACCAAGCTCTTCTGGTGACACCAGCATTGGAGATGCCACCAACTCTAGAGATGCCAGCAGCGTTGGAGATGCCACCAAGCCCTTACGGTGACACCAAGCTCTTCTGGTGACACAAGCATTGGAGATGCCACCAAGCCCTTATGTGACACCAGCACTGGAGATGCCACCAAGCCCTTATGGTGACACCAAGCTCTTCTGGTGACACCAGCATTGGAGATGCCACCAAGCCCTTATGGTGACACCAAGCTCTTCTGGTGACACCAGCATTGGAGATGCCACCAAGCCCTTATTGGTGACACCAAGCCTGTAGGTCCCACCAGCACTGGAGATGCCACCAAGCCCTTATGGTGACATCAAGCTCTTCTGGTGACACCAGCATTGGAGATGCCACCAAGCCCCTTATGGTGACACCAAGCCTGTAGGTCCCACCAGCACTGGAGATGCCACCAAGCCCTTATGGTGACACCAAGCTCTTCTGGTGACACCAGCACTGGAGATGCCACCAGCCCTTATGGTGACACCAAGCTCTTCTGGTGACACCAGCACTGGAGATGCCACCAAGCTCTTCTGGTGACACCAGCACTGGAGATGCCACTAAGCCCTTATGGTGACACCAAGGCCTGGTAGATGCCACCAGCATTGCAGATGCCACCAAGCCCTCATGGTGACACCAAGCTCTTCTGGTGACACCAGCAGTGGAGATGCCACCAACCCCTTATGGTGCCACCAACCCTTCCCCTGTTTCCCCCCCAGGCTGCTCCTGTTCCCATCCCAGCCTGTCCCTTGCCCCCCCCCAAGCCCCACCCCATTGCAGGACACAGCCCTGCAGGGAGATGCTGCCCTGGGGGACATGGGGGGGGGGGTGTCACACCTGGGGGTGTCACCGATAATCGGACACGTGTCCCCCCCCGCTGCTAACGTAGAGCTCTGCTATTAACGCGCGGCCCCCGGCCCCCATGTACGTGTATAGAGAGAGCCACTAACCGGGGGGCAGGAAGGGCCCCCCCCCCCCCCCAAAAATGGGTCCCACCCGCCCCCCCCGGGGGGGTGGGGCTCAGCCTCCACTGGGGGGCAAAGGCAAAGCGGTTACTAAATAAAGGCTGCGTTGATGGTGGGGCCGGGCCTGTGTGTCCCCATGTCCCGTGTCCCACCCCATAAGCAGTGCAGAGGGGCAGAGCCCCCCCCAGGGACAGGCTGTGTCTAAAGACACAGTTTGGTTTATTTCCAGCCCCCCCCCCCCCCCCAGTCCAAGGGGGTAACTGGGAGCAGTGGGTTGGGGGCACATTCCCAACCCCCCACCCCAGCCTTGTCCCCAAGTAGGGGACGCGGTGAATGTCCCCACAGGGGAGGGGGCGTAAAACCAACCCCCCCCCCCCCCCCAAATCCACGTGGGGCTGCCCCAAAGGCACCGGGTGAAGCTGCAGCATCCCGAGGAGCAGTGAAATCCCGGCGGAGCCACGGTCCCGGGGGGGGGGGGCACTGGGGACACTGGGGACACCGGGACGACCGCAGCGGGGGGGGGGTCACACCAGGAAGGACGATGTCTGCTTGAACTCTCCCTGTGGGGATGGGGGGGGACATCGATGGCGCTGGGGGATGGGGGGCACCCAACTGGTCCAGCTGGGTTTGCTGGATGGGGAATGTCAGGGATGGGGAAGGAATGGGGAAGGATGGGGAAGGATGGGGAAGGATGGGGAAGGATGGGGAAGGATGGGGAAGGATGGGGAAGGATGGGGAAGGATGGGGAAGGATGGGGAAGGATGGGGAAGGATGGGGAAGGATGGGGAAGGATGGGGAAGGATGGGGAAGGATTGGGAAGGATGGGGAAGGATGGGGAAGGATGGGGAAGGATGGGGAAGGATGGGGAAGGATGGGGAAGGATGGGGAAGGATGGGGAAGGATGGGGAAGGATGGGGAAGGATGGGGAAGGATGGGGAAGGATGGGGAAGGATGGGGAAGGATGGGGAAGGATGGGGAAGGATGGGGAAGGATGGGGAAGGATGGGGAAGGATGGGGACGGCAAAGGATGGGACGGGGAATGGGAACACCAGGGATGGGGAAGATGGGGAATACTGGGAACAGGGAATGCTGGGGTCAGGGAATACCAGGGATGGGAAGAGGGAACAGTGGGGGCTGAGGATGGGGAATGAAGGGGATGTGGACAGAGAATACCAAGGATAGAAATACCAAGGATAGGGACAGGGAATGCTGGGATGGGGGAGAGGGAATGATGTTGATGGGGATGGGGAAAGGGAACACCAGGGATGGAGAACGCTGGGGATGGGGAAGATGGGGAATACTGGGAACAGGGAATGCTGGGGTCAGGGAATGGTGGGGCTGGGGACAGGGAACAGTGGGGTTGAGGAGAGGGAATGAAGGGGATGGGGAGAGAGAAAACCCAAGGGTGGGGATAGGGAATGGCAGGGATGGGGACAAGGAATACTGCGGACAAGGAATGCCAGGGTTGGAGCCAGGGAACAACAGGGATAGGGAATGGTGGGGATAGGGATGGGGAACAGCAGGGATGGGGACAGGGAACACTGCGGACAAGGAATGCCAGGGTTGGAGCCAGGGAATAACAGGGATGGGGAATAGTGGGGATAGGGATGGGGAACGGCAGGGTTGGAGCCAGGGAACAACAGGGATAGGGAATGGTGGGGATAGGGATGGGGAACGGCAGGGATGGGGACAGGGAATGATGGGAAACGCACGGCTCCGAGTTCCCAGCTGGGCTTAAACCACAACCCCGGGGATGGGGACGGGGAATGGCAGGGACAGGGAACGGGGACAGGGACGAGGGCTGGGGCTGTCCCTGCGCTGCCCCTCACCTGGCTGCGGTGCGAGGGTTGGCTGTAAATCACCTTCTTGCCGGTGCCGCTGCAGGAAGAGAAGGGAAGGGGGCGATGGGGCAGGGAACAGATCCCCCCCTGCCCCCATCACCCCCCCAGCACCCGGTGCCTCCGAGGACCTTCCCAAGCCCAGAGTGAGGAGGAGGAGGAGGCAGCAGCGGCTTCACTTACTCTTTTCTCTCTGGAATAGAAGAAAGAGCTGGAGTTAAGGGGGGCATCATGGGGGGGGACATCATGGGGGGGACATCATGGGGGACACATCATGGAGGGGACACATCATGGGGACACACATCGTGGGGACACGCATCGTGGGGGGGACACATCATGGGGGGGACACCATGGGGGGGACACCATGGGGGGGGACACCATGGGGGGGGACACCATGGGGGGGGACACATCATGGGGGGACACATCATGGGGGGGACACATCATGGGGGGGGACATCATGGGGGGGACATCATGGGGGGGGACATCATGGGGGGACACATCATGGGGGGGACACATCATGGGGGGACGCATCGTGGGGGGGGCACATCATGGGGGGGGACACATCATGGGGGGACACATCATGGGGGGGACATCATGGGGGGGGACACATCATGGGGGGGACATCATGGGGGAGGGACATCATGGGGGGGGGCACAGGGCCCAGGACTCACTGCTGAAGAAGCCCCGTCTGTAGGCAAACCAGACGCCGAAGGCCACGAGTGCCAGCACCATCAGCAGCACCACGACAGCGGCCACGATGCCGCCGACGTTGACCTCACCTGCAAAGGCAAAGAGGGATGGGGAGGGCTGAGAGGGGCCAATCCCAGTGGGGAAACCCGGGAAGAGAGCCCGGAGCCAGGATCCGACCTGGATCTGGGTAGATCCAGCAGCCGAATCCAGCTTTAGGTGTCCCCAGGGGCAGTTTTCCCCTTTCCCTGTCATCAAACCGGGCTCTTGGGAACGCCAACGGGATCTTTAACACTGCAAGGGAACGACGGTGCCCCCCCCTCAACCTGGGGCTGGTCCTTACTGGCTTCCATACGGATAGCATCGGATCTCTGCGCGGATCCTACGTTGTTGCTGGCCTCGCAGGAGTAGGCACCGCTGTCGGAGCTGCCGAGGGGCTGGAAGACCTGGATGGGAGCCGGGATGTGAGCGCAGGATACAGGGAACCAGGGATGGGATACCCACGCTTGGAGCCCACCCCCTCATTCACCAGCTCGCCCGTGGCGGTGTCCAGGGTGTAGGAGGAATTGCGGAAGCTGGGGCTGGATTTGGGATCGGTGGGGAGCAGCATCCCGTCCTTGTACCAGCGGAAGGTGGGGGGGGGCGAGCCGTCCGTCTCGGTGCAGCGCAGCACGATCCTGCTGCCGATGGTGGCCGAGGTGGGGACGTGGGCCACGGGCTTGGAGGGCGGCACTGGGGGAGCCGCGGGCTGGGTCAGCACCGGTCCCACACCACGGCGGGGACAGGGACGAGCAGGGATGGGGGGGCACGGGCGCACCTTGGACAATGAGGTTCACCTCGGACTTGGCGATCTTGCTGCCGTCCCCCACCACCTCGCAGATGTACTTCCCGGTGTCCGCCCGCGTCACCGTGACGAAGGCGATGGCGTTGGGGGAGAAACGGATCCGGTCCTTGTAGGGCTCTGGAAGAGAGGGAATGGGCTGGGAATGGGGCTGGATGGGCACAGGGAAAAGGGGAGGGGGAAGGTGTGCGTGTGTGTGTGCCGTACCCGTCAGTTCCCCCCATAGTAGAAGAGCACAAGCGAGGATCCCTTCTGGAACTTCCACTCGATGCGGGGGTTCTTCAAGCCGAACTCGTAGGCGGCACAGGGAATCTCGGCGGCTATGGGGTGGGATTGGGGGGGGGGAAACGGTGCTGCCGACCCGTGCCACCGGAGCAGCAAGCGGGAACCCCCGGCGCCGCGATGGGATAACGGGGACGGGGACACTCACGCTCGTTCTCAGGCACTTCTTTGGTCTCGTAGGTGACCTGGGCTCCCACCAGCGACACTGCGGAGGGACAAGGACCCGGCTCTGGGATCCAATGGGATCCAGGGAGCAGGAAGGGGTCAGCGGAGCCCCGAGGCGGCGGTGACGGTCACCGGAGCCCGGTGACACCAACACCCGCTGGGACACGGGCTCCGGAGCTGGAAAATCCCGTCCGGCTGCTCCGGGTGCGCCGCGGCCCTGCCCGGTTTCGGGCCACTCGGCCACGCACACGGAATGCGCCTGGGCACGCGTGGCCCCTGCCCTTCCCCAAAGGCACCCCGAAACGGGGCGGGAAGAGGGATTTTTGGGGTGAAATAAGGCGGAAATGGGTGTTGGGTGGCTCCAAGCATAAAGCGTTGCTCAACACCAAGGGAATGCCATCGGCATGGAAAAGTCTGGAAGCGCGGCCCGGGGAAGGATTTGGGGTGAATTCAGGTGGATTCGGGGCACAAGGAGCCGGCAGAGGCCACGCCATGGGATCACCGCCGGCTCCACCGCGGCCGCCATCGGGTTAATCCCGAGCGGCTCCGGGACCGCTCCCGCACAAAGGGGCAGGAAAAGGCACCGAGACCACGGCCCCGCACCCCGAAACCGCAGCCTTTGGAGCCGCGGCCCCGGGATACCCCCCCCCCCCCACCGGCGGCACCAGGAAGAGCCCCGGCTCCGGCCGGGATGTTTGCCTGAGCCGGGTTTCCGGCGCCGGGAAGTGCGGCCGGATCCACACCCTCCGTTACCGGCTCCACCGAGGGACTCGGTTCCCCCATGCCCCCGGTACCGCGAACCCCCCCCCCGTACACAAAGACCCTGATCCGCAGAGCCCCCGGTACCCCAAGAACCTGAACTCCCCGGTACCGTGGGACCCCGAAACCCCCGGTTCAGAGAACCCCCGATACTCCGGATACCCCGAACCCCCGGTACAGCGAACCTCCCGGCACCCACGGTACCCCCGGTACCGCGAATCCCCAGCTACCCACGATACCGCGACCCCCCCGGTACCCACGATACCCCCGGAACCGCGAATCCCCCGCTACCCACGATACCCCCGATACAGCGAACCTCCCGGTATCCACGATACCCCCGATACCGCGAACCTCCCGGCACCCACGATACCCCCGGTACCGCGAATCCCCAGCTACCCACGATACCGCGACCCCCCCAGTACCCACGATACCCCCGACACCGCGACCCCCCCGGTACCCACGATACCCCCGGAACCGCGAACCCCCCCCATACCCCCGATACCACGAACCCCCGCTACCGCGAACCCCCGCTACTCACGATACCCCGATACCGCGAATCCCCGATACCACGAACCCCTCGATAACCTCGAACCCCCCGGTACAGCGAATCCCCGATACCACGAACCTCCGGTAGCACGAACCCCCCGATAACCTCGAACCCCCCGATAACCTCGAACCCCCCGATAACCTCGAACCCCCCGGTACAGCGAATCCCCGCTACCCCGAACCCCCCGCGTGTCGCTGGGAGCGGCACCGGCTCAGCCCTCGCCCGGTTCCTTTGGGTCTTCACCCGGTGCTGGTGTCCCCCGTCCCCCCCCGCCCCACGCTGCGGTTCCCGGTGACAAAGTTCTTTATCGCCCATAAACCCAACCACAAACCATAAACAACGGGGCGGTGCCGCCGTGCCCCCTGCGCCCTAACGGGGCTCCACCGGGGCGGGAGGGCTCCACAAGACCCCGTTACCAGACCCCGTTACCAGGCCTCAGACACCCCCCCCCCCAATACCCCCAATACCCCCGAACCCCCGGTACCGGCCACCCCCCCCCCACAATACCCCCGGTACCGGAGGCCCGCGGCCATTGTCCGGTCACCTCGTGGTCCCCGTCCCCCCCGGCACTCACCGGCCGCCCCGAGGAGCAGGAGCCAGGGCCCGGGGCCGCCCCCCGCCGCTGCCGCCATCGCCGCCGCCTCGCCCGCGCCAGGTGCGGCCCCGCCCCGCCCAGGTGCGGCCCCGCCCCTCCCCGAGGGGCTGGACCAACCGGGTGCCGCCCCTCCACCAGGTGCTGCGGAGCCCCGCCTCTCACCCCATCGGCCATTGGCTGGGCCTCCTGTCAGAGCCAAGAGCGGACGCGGCCCGCAACCAATAACAAGAAGGCTCGGCCCCAAACCTCTGATTTGATTGGCTGGGGAGAAGAGGCCGTGCGAGAGACAGGTGTGAAAAAGGATTGGGCGGGGCAAAACCTGCTGGCCAATCAGAAAGCGCTCTTTAACTTCTGGCCAATGGGAGCGCGTTGCGTCCGTCGCCGGGGCCCTCGGGCGGGGACACCAGGGCGTTACCATGGCGACGGGGCCTGCGGCCTCTTCAGACCCCGAGCGCCTCCCGGGGCTCCCGGTGCCCCCCCCCCTAATTCCAGCACCTTCCGGTATCCCCAGGGGAAAGGGGGGGGTCCCCCCATGCCCAAGGATCCCATGGGTGCCATGGAGGGCTCCATGGGTGCTATGGAGAGCTCCACGGGTGCTATGGAGAGCTCCATGGGTGCTACGGAGAGTTCCATGGGTGCTATGGAGGGCTCTATGGGTGCTATGGAGAGCTCCATGGGTGCTATGGAGGGCTCCACGGGTGCTATGGAGGGCTCCACGGGTGCTATGGAGGGCTCCATGGGTGCTGTGGTGGGCTCCATGGGTGCTATGGAGGGCTTCATGGGTGCTATGGAGGGCTCCACGGGTGCTATGGAGGGCTCCACGGGTGCTATGGAGGGCTCCATGGGTGCTGTGGTGGGCTCCATGGGTGCTATGGAGGGCTTCATGGGTGCTATGGAGGGCTTCATGGGTGCTATGGAGAGCTCCACGGGTGCTATGGAGGGCTCCACGGGTGCTATGGAGGGCTCCATGGGTGCTATGGAGGGCTTCATGGGTGCTATGGAGAGCTCCACTGGTGCTATGGAGAGCTCCACGGGTGCTATGGAGGGCTTCATGGGTGCTGTGGTGGGCTCCATGGGTGCTATGGAGGGCTCCACGGGTGCTGTGGTGGGCTCCATGGGTGCTGGGGGGGGCGGGGAATGAGCGGCGGGCTCTGAAAAACAAATCACTATTTTTATTTATTTTTTTGCCTTTTTTTTGTTTTCTTGGGTGTTTTTTTTTGTTTGTTTGTTTTTTTTTCGTTAAATTCAGAGTTTAAAAAAAAACCCGTCTGGCCCCGGGGGGAGGGGAGGGGGGGATGGGGGGTTGGGGGGGGGTGGGGGCGGGGCAGCCGCAGCGGGAGGTGGGGGAGGGGACACACGGACCCCGGGGACCCCCAACACCACCCCGGGAGGGGGTGTCCCATGGGGGGAGGGGGGACGGGGACATCACGGGCGCAGGCGGGGGGGGGGAGGGGGGGCAGGCAGTGCTTGGGGGGGGGAGGGGGGAAGTTTGGGGGGGCACTGGAGGGGGAGGGCCGGCGCCCGCCTGGCCGAGAGCGTGTGCACGAAGCGCGGGGGGGGGGTCTGTGGGGCACATGAAGTTTATGGGGAGGGGGGGGGCACAGGGGGAGAGGGGAACACAAACCAAAGGGGGGTCCTCATGTCACACTGGGGGGGGGGAAGGGGGGGGGGAGGGGGAGTTGTGGGTCGCGGGGGGGGGGAGGTGTCCCCCGTGTGTCCCCCCCACCCCGTCCCCGCTGTCCGTCAGTGGTGTGTCGTTCTTGATGACGATCTCGACGCCGTGCTGGCGGAGCTGCGCCCGCAGGATCAGGTTCCTTGTTCTTGAGGTCCTCGACCTGGCACCGGGATGGGGTACCCATGGGAAAGGGGGGTCAGGACAAGATGGACCCACCCCCCCACGTTGGGTATAGGGAACCTAAATCCCTACCCCACACCATTCCTCACCTGCTGCCGCAAGACCTCGTTGTCCATCTGGAGCTGGTCGAGGCCCTGCAGCTCCTCAGAGAGGCGGTGGTTGCTCTGCCGCAGCTCCTGGATGTAGTCGCAGGCTTTGGGACAGGGATCCCCCCCTTGCTCTGGGGATTGGGGATACATAGGGGTGAATTAGGGAGGGGGAGGGGGGGGGGCACCGGTACCCCATAGAGCCCACCCCGAGCCCCACTGTGCCTCCGTGGAGGGAAGGGGGGGTCCGGACCTGCCCTGACTTGGTGTTCTCCATGGAGCAATCGGGGATGATCTTGGAGAGCTGCACGATCCAGTTGTTGATCTTGTCCCTGCGCCGGCGCTCCACTGCCGGGGGGCACAGAGGGGTTGGGGGGCAGCAGGGCCCTGAGACACCCCCCCCCCTCCCCATACCCCATACCAGCCCCCCCTCTGGCTGGGCTGGGGGTCACTGTCCCCTGTTGTGCTGGACCCAGTCGCCAGGGGGGGGCAGAATGGGCCCGGTTGGGGTCAAATCAGCCTCTTTTAGGGTGGCCTCGAGGCTCCCCAAAGAAGGTTTTAACAAGAGCTTTGGGGTGTCTCCTTAGAGCTTTTCCATCCAGGAATCGGGAGCCGGGGCTGGCTGTTCTCCCGCACCGGATCCCTCCATCCCGCACCGGACACGGGATGCTCCCCCCATCCCGCTGCCGGTACCTTCGTTGTGCTGTGCCCGGCGCTTCTCATCCCGGGTGGCTCGTGGTGCCTCCGACTTCCTGGGGGAACACCGGCGGCGTCGGTCCTGGTGATCCCGGTGAGGATCCGGCTCCATCCCAGCCCTCCCCATGCCGGCATGGGGGGATGGATCGGGGTGATCCAGCCCGCTCCGTAAGCGCCGGAGCATCCCCCAGCCACGTGCCAGGGGATCCGTGAAGGATTCCGGGGTGGAGGGGGGGGCAGATTTGGGGGCAGATCCGGTACTCACGGGGAGTAAGGGTGGGCCCGGGGGGCGATGGACCTCTGCGGGCCCCCCTGCAGCACCTCCTGCGGCGACATCATCACAAAGAACTGCCCTGAAGGACCCAAAGGGCCACGGGGTGAGGCGAGGAGCAGCCCGAACCGGGCCACGACCCCCACCCTGGACACCCCACACCGTACCCGTAGGGGTGGGCTGCCCTAGGAGGGCCTCCGAGTTCTGCGTGGTGACGACGGCGGTGGCCGTGGTGCCCGCGCCGGCCGAGGTGCTGGTGTCGGCCACGGCCGTGGTGGGGAAGTAGGTGTAATGGGTCTCGGTGGCCGTGGCCTCCGTCTCCACCGCATCCTCGCTCGTGAAGGCGCCCTGGATGACGGCCTGCAACGGGGGAGCCGCAGCGGTGCCGCGGTGGGACAGGGCGCCGGAGACGCTCCCCGCCGCGCTCACCATCACCGGCACCCACCTGTGTCATGGACTGGGTGGCGGGGTAGCCGCTGATGGCGCTGGTGCCCTCCGTCTGCCCGTCCAGCTGCCCATCAGCCACTTGGATCACCCTATACATCACCTATGGAGAGCGTGGGGCTGCAGGGACCGGCCGGTGCCACCGGGCCCCCCACCCCGGTGCTCCCGGTGCCGGTACCTGCGTGCCGCCGTTCTCCGTGCGAAACACATACTTGATGTTGGGGTCGGGGAAGGTGGCTGCAGACTGGATGCTGGCAATGGCGACGCTGGTGGGATCCTCCCCTGTGGCCACTGCACCTTAAGGCAAGAAGAAGGTTTAGGGAGGCACTGGCACAGGGTATCCGAGGAATGGGGATGCTCCGGCCCTGGCAGTGCTCAAGGCCAGGTTGGACACAGGGCCTTGGAGCAAGGTGCTCCGGTGGAAGGCGGCCCTGCCCGTGGCAGCGGTTGGAGCCGGAGGAGCCTTAAGGTCCCTTTATCCCAAATCATTCCATGATTCTGCCCCATGCCAGGGAAAGGGCCAAGGCCAAAGGTCCCTGTGATGCTGAGGGGCTCAGCGCTATTCCCTTCTCTAGCAGGGGCAAGGACAGGGCCTGGTGTTAAACGCCTCCAGCCACTTGCTGGTGCTAAACTGGGCATGGCCAGTGCTAAACCAGGGCAGCCGCAGCCCTAAACAGCCCCCACCCCATAGCCCCCACCCCATAGCCCACAGGGGGTCCCCACTCACCTTCCTGGATCTGCACCGTTCCCTCTTCCGTCTCGGCTGCTTTCTGCTGCCTGCAAGGAGAGGAGCAACGGGTCAGGGACCCCCATACCCCATCACTGGGGATCCCCCATAGCCCATTACTAAGGACCCCATAGCCCATTGCTGGAGACCCCATAGCTCATTGCTGGGGACCCCACAGCCCATGGCTGGAGACCCCCATAGCCGATTACTGGGGACCCAATAGCCCATCGCTGGGGACCCCCATAACCCATTACTGGGGAACACATAGCTTATCGCTGGGGATCCCCCTTAACCCATTATTGAGGACCCCATAGCCCATTGCTGGGGACCCCTCATACCCCATCACTGGGGATCCCCATAGCCCACTACTAAGAACCCCACAGCCCATCGCTGGGGACCCCCCATAACCGATTACTGGGGACCCAATAGCCCATCACTGGGGTTCCCCCCTAACCCATTATTGAGGACCCTATAGCCCATTGCTGGGGATCCCCCTAACCCATTATTGAGGACCCCATAGCCCATCGCTGGGGATCCCCCCATACCCCATCACTGGGGATCCCCCATAGCCCATTACAAAGAACCCCACAGCCCATCACTGGGGACCCCCCATAGCCCATTATTGGGGACCCCATAACACATCACTGGGGACCCCCACAGCGCATCATTGAGGACCCCATATCCCATAGCTGGGGATCTCCTCATAGCCCATTATTGAGGACCCCACAGCCCATCGCTGGGGATCCCCCGCAGCCCATTGTTGGGGACCCCACAGCCCATTATTGAGGACCCCATACCCCATAGCTGGGGATCCCCCCTAACCCATGATTGAGGACCCCATAGCCCATTGCTGGGGACCCCCCATAGCCCAGTATAGAGGACCCCATAGCCCATAGCTGGGGATCTCCCCTAACCCATTATTGTGGACCCCATAGCCCATTGCTGGGGACCCCCATAGCCTATCATTGAGGACCCCACAGCCTATCACTGGGGATCCCCCCTAACCCATTATTGAGGACCCCATACCCCATAGCTGGGGATCCCCCCATACCCATTATTGAGGACCCCATAGCCCATCGCTAGGGATCCCCCCATAGCCCATTATTGAGGACCTCATAGCCCATCGCTGGGGATCCCCCCATACTCATTATTGAAGGCCCCACAGCCCATCGCTGGGGATCCCCCCATACCCCATCACTGGGGACCCCATAGCCCATTATTGAGCACCCCATAGCCCATCAATAGGACTCCACAGCCCATCGCTGGGGATACCCCCTAACCCATTATTGAGAACCCCATACCCCATCACTGGGAACCCCCATAGCCCATTATTGAGCACCCCATAGCCCATCATTGAGGACCCCATACCCCATCACTGGGTACCCCCCATACCCATTACTGAGGACCCCATACGCCATCGCTGGGTACCCCACATCCCACCCCATGCACACCCCCGCCCCGGTCCCCATCTCACCCCTTCATCGCTCCGCTCCGACGGGCATCCGCGGGGCAGACGCAGAGGAGGCTCCGGCTTCACAGCCCTGCAGGGGCAGAGGGGGCTGAGCCGGGGCCGCCCCTTCACCCCCATCCTCCTCCCGCTGTCACTGGCACCCCCCGTGCCCCCGGTTCCGCCCCTCCCGCCGCGACCCCCGTTCCTTTGTCCCGGTTGTGGCGCCGGGAGCGGGGGTCCCGCACCGCGCCCCCCCCGGCTTGATCCCCGCGGCACGCCCCCGGGCCCAGCGCTCGGCTCCGGCCCTCACCGGGGCCCAAAACCGGGTGTCAGGGCCGGGGGCAGCCGTGACAGGCGCGGGGGGGGCTGCGGGGAACGGTGACAGGGCCCCGGGGGGGGGCGGCGGGACCCGGGACCGGGAGCCCGGAGCGGGGGGGGGGACGCGGCCCGGCGGCAGCGCTGGGCCTCGGCTGGGCCTCGGTCCTCCCCGCGGCAGGGCCCGGCCCCGCGGCTCCGCGGGCGGCGAAGGCGGTGTCGGCCCTGCCCGGCCCTGCCCCTCCCGTCCCGTCCCGTTCCCGGCGCGGTCCCGCTCCCGGTACCGGTGCCCCCCCTCCCGTTCCCCCCCCCCTCTCCCGGTACCTGTCCGCGCCGGGCCGCCCTGCGCGCGCTCGGCCCCTTGTCTCGCCATGGAGCCCCGCACATGCGCACGGTGCCGCGGCGCCGCCATCGCAGGCCCGGGCGGAAGCGGCTCCGGTGCCCACACCCTCACTCCGCCTCCCCCCCGCTTCACGCCTCCGCCGCCGCCATCTTGGGGCCGGGCACGGCGCCATCTCAGCGCGCGCGGCCGCCATCTTAGACGGCGAAGCTTCAGCGGCTTCCACCCCCGCCGCCATCTTGAGTGAGGGCGGCGCCATCTTGGAGACGGGCACCCCCCCGGTCTCCTTCAGCCCCGGGCGAACCGGGGATGCTCCCGGTGCATCCCGGCCACCACCCCCCCCCCCCCTTCCCCTCTCCGCTCGCCACCGGCAGCCCCACGCCGCCATGTTGTGCTGAAGGAGGCCGCAGCGGTAGACAAAGCCCAGCGCCTTTATTGCCCCGCGGCCCCGCTCTCCGCCGCTCCGGGGGCCTGCCCGGTTCCCCCCCGGCTCCACGGGCACCGGAGCGGCCATTCCCGGTTCCCCGCCGCAGTACGTCTGGATCCGGCGCACCGGGGCCCGGCCCGACGGCAGCTCCGCGTCCAGGGACACGCTGGCCCGGGCCCGCCAGCCCGCCCGCCTCAACGCGGGGCCGGGGCCAAGGAGCGGCCTCTCCGGTGAGGCCGCCGCTGCCTCCTCGGCCGGGCCCGGTGGCACCGTGGCGAACTGCGGCTTGGGGGGCACGACGGGCACGGAGCGGGCCTGCAGCACCGGCGCGGCCCGCGTGGCCAAGCGCAGCACGGCCGCGGGTTCGGGAAGCACCGACGGCTCCGGCCGGCTCGGCCCCGCGCTGCCCTCCGGCGGCGGGGATGGAGGCACCGGGGGCGGTTCCCCTTCCCCGGGCTCCCCCGGGGCGCTGGGAGCGGGGCCGGCTCCGGCCTCTTCGATGGCTTCATCCGATGCGTCCGGCCCCGGTCCCGCGCGGCCGGGGTCAGTCCTGGCACCGTCCCCGGCCCCCGGAGCATCCTCTGCGGCTCGGGTCGGTACCGGGCTCCCGGGGGGCTCCAGCGCTGGCCGCAAGGGGCTGAGGTCGTCGTGGGCGCTCAGGAACGTCTCGTCCGAGTCGGTGTCGTCGGGCGCCATGAAGAACATCTCGTCCATGCACTCCTCGATGGACAAGTAGCTGCAGGGCGGCTCCGCCGGCGGCTCCCCCGGCTGGGACCGGGAGACAGGGGCAGGGCGAGGGTGACACCAGGGACCCCTTTGCATCCCTGCCCCTTCCAGCCCATCGCGTCCGGTCCGTGCCCATCCTTGTCTGCTCCATCCCATCCATGTCACTGCCATTCCATCCCTGTTCCCTCCATCCCTCTTCATGCTCATCCCTGTCCTTTCCATCCAATTCCCATTCCCTCCCTCGCATGCGTATCCCTTCCATGCCATCCCTATGCCTCCATCCTCACTGCCAATCCCATCCCTGCCCCCTCCATCCTATCCCAATCCCCTCCATCTTTACCCTGTCCCTTGCATCCCCATCCCCTCCATCCCATCACTGCCATCTGCATCCCATCCTTGTCTCTTCCATCCCTACCGTGTCCATCCTATCCAATCCCTGTTCTGCTCATGCTTTCACTTGTCCCATCCAATTCCCATCCCCTCCATCACACCTCTCTCCCCACTGTGTCCATCCCATCCCCGTCCCTTCCATCCCATTCCCATTCCCATCCCCTCCATCACATCTCTATCCCCCGCTGTGTCCATCCCATCCCTGTCCCTTCCATCCCCCCATGCCTCCCCCATCCCATCCCAGGGGCTGTCCCTCCCCACTCCCGCCCCGTTCCCGCCCCGCTGGAGCTCACGTTCATGCACCCGCTCTCCATCCCGTCCTCGCTGGCCGCCATCCCCTCGCCCTCACCCGCCGTGCCCGGCGGCAGCTCCCGCTCCCCCTGCTCCCCATCCCCGGCACCCTCCAGCCAGGGCTCGGGGCTATCCAGGAAGGCGAAGGAATCCCGGAGCTCCATGGAGAGGCGGCTCCGGGCCGCGGGGACGGGGACCCCGGCTCCGGAGCATCCCCGCCGGCATCCGGCTGCGGAGCGAGGGCGCCGGTGGCCGGGGCCGGGCAGGGCAGCCCCCGGTTCAGGCGGGACAGGTTGGCTGCGATGTGCAGGGGGACGGTGACGGACAAGGGCACCGAGATGTGGACCCCGGCGGCCCTCGGGGCTCGGCTGCGCCCTGCCCGGGGGGTGCTGGGCTCTGAGTGGGCGCTGCCCTCGCCCTGCGGCTGCTCCGGGGGCTCCTCTCGGCCCTCGCCCGACTCCCGGCAGCGCCCCGGCGGCACCGGGCACGCGTCGAAGCTTTCCCGGCGCTGCGGAGGCTTCCCCGGGGGCGGCTCCTCCGGACAAGGGTCCCCTGCGCCTGGGGGGCGCGGGCGGGCTCTGCGGGTGCTCGTCCACCCCATCCCATCCCGTCCCATCCCATCCCACCCCATCCCATTGCATCCCGTCCCATCCCATCCCCATCCCATTGCATCCCATCCACCCCATCCCATTGCATCCCGCCCCATCCCATTGCATCCCGTCCATGCCGTCCCGTCCCATCCACCCCATGCCATCCCATTGCATCCCGCCCCATCCCATCCCCATCCCATTGCATCCCGCCCCATCCCATCCCATTGCATCCCGTCCATGCCGTCCCGTCCCATCCACCCCATCCCATCCCATTGCATCCCGTCCCGTCCCATCCCATTGCATCCCATCCCCATCCCATCGCATCCCATCCACCCCATCCCATACCACACCATCCCATTGCATCCCATCCCATTCTATCCCACTCCATCCCATCCCAGTCACCCTTTCCCATCCCACCCCATGTCATTGCACCCCAGGCCACCCCACCCCATCCCACCCCATCCCATCTCATCCCATCCTACCCCAACCCACTCAATTCCATCCCACCCCATCCCATCTCATCCCACCTCATCCCATCCTGTCCCATCCCAGTCACCCTTTCCCATCCCACCCCACCTCATTGCACCCCATCCCATCCCATCCTGTCCCACCCCATCCCATCTCATCCCATCCTGTCCTACCCCATCCCATCCCAGTCACCCTTTCCCATCCCACCCCATCTCATTGCACCCCATCCCATCCTGTCCCACCCCATCCCATCCCAGTCACCCTTTCCCATCCCACCCATCCCATCCTGTCCCATCCCATCCCACCCCATCCCACTCAATTCCATCCCACCTCATCCCATCCCAGTCACCCCCTCCCACCCCCCCATCCCCACACCCCCACCCTCTCCCACCCTCTCCCACCCCATCCCATCCTGTCCCATTCTATCCCACCCCATCCCAGTCACCCCCTCCCACCCCCCCTATCCCCACATCCCCACCCTCTCCCACCCCATCCTGTCCTACCAATCCCATCCCACTCAATTCCATCCCACCTCATCCCATCCTGTCCCATTCTATCCCACCCCATCCCATCCCAGCCACCCTCTCCCACCCCCCCGATCCCCACACCCCCACCCTGTCCTACCCCACCCCATCCCATCCCACCCCATCCCACTCAATTCCATCCCACCTCATCCCATCCTGTCCCATCTATCCCACCCCACCCCATCCCAGTCACCCCCTCCCACCCCCCCCCATCCCCACACCCCCACCCTCTCCCACCCCATCCCACCCATCCCATTCTGTCCTACCCCACCCCACCCCATCCCACCCCATCCCACTCAATTCCATCCCATCCTGTCCCATTCTATCCCATCCCCACCCCATCCCAGTCACCCCCTCCCACCCCCCCACCCTCTCACCATGGCTGCCGGCGGGGAGGGCGCTGAGCGAGTCCATGCTCTTGGCCGGGCGCAGGCTCCTCGCGCCGCCCTTGTCCTCTGGGGTGAGGAAGGGAGCGGGGATGTCCCCGAGCCCCACATGTGGGGACGTGACCCCGAGCCGTGGGGTCCCCCCTCCTGGGGGCAGCGTCGGGCCCCACCTCGCTCCTCCAGCGCCTTCGCCTTGCGCTTGGCCTCGTGGCTGGAGCGGCCGAGGTGGAAAATGGATCTCCACTTCCTGGCCTTGAGGGAGCCCTTCCTCCTGCGGGAGGATGTGGGGTGCATGAGGACAGGGGGTGCATGAGGATATGGGGGTGCACGAGGATATGGGGGGGTGCATGAGGACATGGGGGTGCATGAGGATATGGGGGGGTGCATGAGGATAGGGGGTGCACGAGGACAGGGGGTGCATGAGGATATGGGGTGCATGAGGATATGGGGGGGTGCATGAGGATATGGGGTGCATGAGGACATGGGGGTGCATGAGGACATGGGGGTGCATGAGGATATGGGGGGGTGCATGAGGATAGGGGGTGCACGAGGATATGGGGTGCACAAGGACAGGGGGTGCATGAGGATATGGGGTGCATGAGGACATGGGGGTGCATGAGGATATGGGGGTGCATGAGGATATGGGGGTGCACGAGGATATGGGGGGGTGCATGAGGATATGGGGGTGCATGAGGATATGGGGGTGCACGAGGATATGGGGGGGTGCATGAGGACATGGGGGTGCATGAGGATATGGGGGTGCACGAGGATATGGGGGGTGCATGAGGACATGGGGGTGCATGAGGATATGGGGGTGCACGAGGATATGGGGGTGCACGAGGATATGGGGGGGTGCATGAGGACATGGGGGTGCATGAGGATATGGGGGTGCATGAGGATATGGGGGTGCATGAGGATAGGGGTTGCATGAGGATATGGGGGTGCATGAGGATATGGGGTGCACGAGGATATGGGGGTGCATGAGGATATGGGGGTGCATGAGGACAGGGGGTGCATGAGGATATGGGGTGCATGAGGATAGGGGGTGCATGAGGATATGGGGGTGCATGAGGATATGGGGGTGCACGAGGATATGGGGTGCATGAGGATATGGGGTGCACGAGGATATGGGGTGCACGAGGACAGGGGGTGCATGAGGATATGGGGTACATGAGGATAGGGGGTGCATGAGGATATGGGGTGCATGAGGATATGGGGGTGCACGAGGACAGGGGGTGCATGAGGATATGGGGTGCATGAGGATATGGGGGTGCATGAGGATATGGGGTGCACGAGGACAGGGGGTGCATGAGGATATGGGGTGCATGAGGATATGGGGGTGCATGAGGATATCGGGGTGCATGAGGATATGGGGTGCACGAGGACAGGGGGTGCATGAGGATAGGGGGTGCATGAGGATATGGGGGGGTGCATGAGGATATGGGGTGCATGAGGATATGGGGGTGCATGAGGATATGGGGTGCACGAGGACAGGGGGTGCATGAGGATATGGGGGTGCATGAGGATATGGGGGTGCATGAGGATATCGGGGTGCATGAGGATATGGGGTGCACGAGGACAGGGGGTGCATGAGGATAGGGGGTGCATGAGGATATGGGGGTGCATGAGGATATGGGGGGGTGCATGAGGATATGGGGGGGTGCATGAGGATATGGGGTGCATGAGGATATGGGGGTGCACGAGTACACGGGGGGGGTGCACAAGCACACGGGGGTGCGCACAAGGACAGGGGTGTCCCCCCCCCGGGCGCCGGCTCCCACCTGTGGTCGCTGAGCTCGATGATGGTGTGGTAGGGCCGGATCGGGGGGGGGCCATCGCCCTGGCTCAGCGCCGCCGGGACGTGGTACGGTGGCGGCGGCTGCCCCCCCCCGGCCAGCAGCAGGGACCGGCGGGGGCTCTCGGCTCCTGCTGCCATCACAATGGGGTGTTAAGGTACCCCCCAACGCCGCCACCCCCTATTTGCCCCATAGGCCGTACCTCGGAGGGGAGCGTCCCCGAAGAGCTGCTCCACGTGGGTGAGGATGAACTCCACCACGATGGACTGGACGCGCACCTCCATGAACGCCGCGGTGCCGTTGAAGCCCGACGCCTCGATGTCCTTGGACCTGTCACGTCCTCGGGGGTCACCCCCCCTTGTCCCCCCCATGCCCCGTGCCCGTGCCCTGTCCCCCCGCTCACCGCAGCAGGTTGGGGGCCCACACGATGGCCAGGTTCCTGGCGTGCATGTTGGTCCGGCTGCTGTGGGCCGCCATGCGCAGGAGGTGCCGCATCAGGAACTCCAGGGTCCTGCGGCACCGGGGGAGTCAGGGACAGCGGCACCCATGGGTGCCACCGCGTGTCCGTCCCGTCCCCCCCACACACCCCATTGTGTGTGTCCCCCCCCACCTTTACCTATAGTGAGGCCCGGGCAGCTCCTTCAGCACCTCCTTGATCTTCACCAGGCGCGCTTCCTCCATCTGGATGGCCACGGCATCCTGCTGGGCACCGGGAGCGGGTGACCGAGCGCCGGCCCCCGCTGTGGAGGTGACCGAGCGGGGCGGGGACGGGGACGGGGACCGGGGACCGGTGCTCACAGCGAACTTGTGGTAGAGCTGGTAGGTGAGGAGCGGGTTGGGCAGCTCCCGGCAGTAGGCTTTGCACAGGGAGCTCACGCAGTGGATGTCCTGCAGGTAAACGTCCCTGCGCAGGTCGGGGCAGCGCTCGCTCTCGAACTCCTGCCTGCGGTGGGATGGGGATGGGAATGGGGTGGGATGGGGATAGGGTGGGATGGGAAGGGAACGGGGATAGGATGGGGAGGAGGATGGGATGGGAATGGGGTGGGATGGGAATGGGATGGGGTGGGAATGGGATGGGGATGGGGATGGGATGGGATGGGGATAGGGTGGGATGGGAAGGGAACGGGGATAGGATGGGGAGGAGGATGGGATGGGAATGGGGGTGGGATGGGAATGGGATGGGGTGGGAATGGAATGGGAATGGGATGGGGATGGGGTGGGATGGGGATGTGGATGGGGTGGGATGGGAAGGGAATGGGGATAGGATGGGATGGGGATGTGGATGGGGTGGGATGGGAAGGGAATGGGGATAGGATGGGATGGGAATGGGGTGGGATGGGAATGGGATGGGGTGGGAATGGGATGGGGATAGGATTGGGATGGGGATGGGAATGGGATGGGGATAGGATTGGGATGGGGATGGGAATGGGATGGGGATAGGATGCGAATGGGATGGGATGGGATGGGATGGGGATAGGATTGTGATGGGGATGGGAATGGGGATGGAAGGGGAATGGGGATGGGATGGGGATGGGAATGGGAAGGGAATGGGATGGGGATGGGATGGGGATAGGATTGTGATGGGGATGGGGATGGAATGGGAACGGGGATGGAATGGGAATGGGATGGGGATAGGATGGCATGGGGATGGGAATGGGTTGGGAATGGAATGGGATGGGGATGGGGTGGGATGGGGATGCGGTTGCCATGGTAATAGGATGGGATGGGTTTCAGCTACTGCTGAAGCCAGGATAGATGGGAATGGGATGGGGATGAGGGGATCCCCCTCTCTGGCTGCACTGGGGCATCCCTGGGGTGTCCCAAGGGCTGTTGTGGTTGCTGGGGAGCAGACACAGCCCCGATGGGCTGGCAATGGGGAGGGTTGGTCAGACAGGGCCTTGGTGACACGGGGGGATGCTGGGAATGGGAGCACATTGGGAATGGTGGGGACTGGGGGATGCTGGGGATGGGGCATGGCAGGGGCAGGGGATGCTGGGAACACTGTGGATGCAGGGGATGCTGGGGACACTGGGAATGCAGGGGATGCTGGGGACACGTAATGCTGGGGACACGGGATGCTGGGGACATGGGATGCTGGGGACACTGGGGATGCAGGGGATGCTGGGGACACTGGGGATGCAGGGGATGCTGGGGACACTGGGGATGCAGGGGATGCTGGGGATGCAGGGGATGCTGGGGACACTGGGGATACAGAGGATGCTGGGGACACTGGGGATGCTGGGGACACTGGGGATGCAGGGGATGCTGGGGACACTGGGGATGCTGGGGACACTGGGGATGCTGGGGACACTGCGGATGCAGGGGATGCTGGGGACACTGCGGATGCAGGGGATGCTGGGGACACTGGGGTGCAGGGGATGCTGGGGACACTGGGGTGCAGGGGATGCTGGGGACACTGCGGATGCAGGGGATGCTGGGGACACTGGGGTGCAGGGGATGCTGGGGACACTGGGGCTATGGGCCGTCGGGGCCCTTGCGGGCAGGGGGGATGCGCCAGTGTGAGGAAAGGGGAAAAGTGCAACCCCTGGAGCCGATAGGGGTGGGAAGGAAACGAGAATTGAACAGGGAGGAGGAAGGAGGGGAAGGGCTGGAGCCGGGGCTGCGGGATGGGAGGGGCGAGCCACGGGGATGGAGCTGGGTTGGCTCCTGAGCTGGCCCCATCCCCATCGCCCTCCCACTGCATTCCCGCTTCCTCGTGTCTCATCCCACCAGCACCCCATGTGGTCCCGTGTCCCCATCTCCCTCCTTCCAGCTCCTGTCTCCATCCCATTCCCATCTTCCTTCTGTTTGACCCAGTCCAGTCTCCAGCTCCGTCCCGGCTCCATCTGATCTCCATCCCTTTATCTCCATCCTTTCTCCCTTATCGCCATCCCAACTGCTCCAGCTCCATCCCATCTGCTCCTGTTCCTGTCTCCATCGTCTCCATGATTTCTCCATCATCTCCATCCCATCCACCCTTGTCTCCAGCTCCATCCTTGCTGCATCATCTCCATCCCAACTGCTCCAGCTCCATCCCCTCCACTCCTGTCCCCATCCTCTCCATCCCATCTCTCCCTGTCTCCATTGTCTCCATCCCCTCCACTCTTGTCTCCATCATCTCCATCCTTTCTCCACCCGCTCCATCGCCATCCCCATCCCCTCCGGCCCCGCTCACCGCAGCCGCTGGATGTTGGAGGACACCCCGGAGAGCCGGTAGATCCCATCCACCACCCCGTGCTGCTCCACGAACTCCGTGCAGCTCCTCAGCACCTGCGGCACTGGGGGGGGGGCGAGCACCAGGCCCCATCACCCCTCAAAGCCCCCATCCCCATCCTTGGCCCACCCTGGACCACTCTGGGACCCCCGAACCTCAGAGGGGGCCCTCACCGGAAGAGCCCGATTGCGGCACCGGTGACGCAACCGCGGCGAGACCCAGCCCCGGCACCCCCGGTGCCCCCGCGCTCACCGTCCTGCCCCGAGCGCTGCAGCAGCTGCAGGAGGTCGCAGCCGAAGACCCGCTCGCGGGCACCGCCCTTGCGCCTCGCCTTGTGCCGCGACATGGCTGCGATCAACCCCTGCCCATGGCCGGCACCGGCACCGCGCCCGGGGCGCAGCGGGCGGAAGAGCCCTAGGGAGGAAGTGCCGGGGCCGGGGGAGCCGCGAGGCCTCTGCTGGCTCCGGGGCGCAGCAGGAAGGTGGCGGCCGCCCGCGAAGCGCTTCCTGCTGCCGGCACCTCCAAACCGCAGGCAACGAGCACCAGCGAGCACCGACGTTGTGAGTGCACCAATGAGCACCAGCGAGCACCAACGTTGTGAGTGCACCAATGAGCACCAGTGAGCACCGACGTTGTGAGTGCACCAATGAGCACCAGCGAGCACCAACGTTGTGAGTGCACCAGTGAGCACCAGTGAGCACCAACGTTGTGAGTGCACCAGTGAGCACCAGTGAGCACCGACGTTGTGAGTGCACCAATGAGCACCAGTGAGCACCGACGTTGTGAGTGCACCAATGAGCACCAGTGAGCACCAACGTTGCGGGTGCACCAGTGAGCACCGACGTTGTGAGGGCACCAATGAGCACCAGTGAGCACCAACGTTGTGAGTGCACCAATGAGCACCAGTGAGCACCAACGTTGTGAGGGCACCAATGAGCACCAGTGAGCACCAACGTTGTGAGGGCACCAATGAGCACCAGTGAGCACCAACGTTGTGAGTGCACCAATGAGCACCAGTGAGTACCAACGTTGTGAGTGCACCAATGAGCACCAGTGAGCACCGACGTTGTGAGTGCACCAATGAGCACCAGTGAGCACCGACGTTGTGAGTGCACCAATGAGCACCAGTGAGCACCAACGTTGCGGGTGCACCAGTGAGCACCGACGTTGTGAGGGCACCAATGAGCACCAGTGAGCACCGACGTTGTGAGTGCACCAATGAGCACCAGTGAGCACCAACGTTGCGGGTGCACCAGTGAGCACCGACGTTGTGAGGGCACCAATGAGCACCAGTGAGCACCAACGTTGTGAGGGCACCAATGAGCACCAGTGAGCACCAACGTTGTGAGTGCACCAATGAGCACCAGTGAGCACCGACGTTGTGAGTGCACCAATGAGCACCAGCGAGCACCGACGTTGTGGGTGCATCAGTGAGCACCAACGTTGCGAGGGCACGGATGAGCACCACCGTTGTGAGTGCACCAATGATCACCAGTGAGCACCAACACTGTGAGTGCACCAGTGATCACCAGCGAGCACCAACGTTGCGGGTGCACCAATGATCACCAGCAAGCACCAACGCTTGTGTGTGCATGATCACCAGCGAGCACCAACGTTGCGGGTGCACCGATGAGCACCAACGTTGTGAGTGCACCAATGAGCACCAGTGAGCACCAATGTTGTGAGTGCACCGATGATCACCAGTGAGTACCAACGTTGCGGGTGCACCAGTGAGCACCAACACTTGTGTGTGCATGAATGATCACCAGTGAGCACCAACCTTGTGAGTGCACCAATGATCACCAGCGAACACCAACGTTGAGTGCACCAATGAGCACCAATGAGCACCAACCTTGTGAGTGCACCAGTGATCACCAGCGAGCGCCAACGCTTGTGTGTGCACCAGTGTCATGTGTGCACCAACGCTCAGCGGAGAGCTGTGTGTGCACCAATGTTCACCAACGCTTGTGTGTGCACCAGTGTCATGTGTGCACCAACGCTCACCGGAGAGCTGTGTGTGCACCAATGCTCACCAGAGAGTTGCGTGTGCACCAATGTTCACCAACGCTTGTGTGTGCACCAGTGTCATGTGTGCACCAACGCTCACCGGAGAGCTGTGTGTGCACCAATGCTCACCAGAGAGTTGCGTGTGCACCAATGTTCACCAACGCTTGTGTGTGCACCAGTGTCATGTGTGCACCAACGCTCACCAGAGAGCTGTGTGTGCACCAATGTTCACCAACGCTTGTGTGTGCACCAGTGTCGTGGGTGCACCAACACTCACCAATGAGCACCAACATTGTGTGTGCACCAGCAATCATCGGCGAGCACCAACGTTGCGTGTACACCAACAATCACAAATGTTGTGTGCACCAATGCTCACCAGCGCACGCCAACGCTTGTGTTTGCACCAGCACCGGTGCTCATGCACACACACACGAACACTTGGGTGCCCTTGCCGTGGTGCTCGTGCACGCTCTGGGGCACCCGTGTGGGTTCCGTGTGCTCCTGCTCCTCGTGCACCGGGGCCATGTGCAGAGCACGCTTGTGCCATACGTGTGCACGCTTGTGCGTGCTCGTGTCATACGTGCGCATGCTTATTCATGCTTGTGCCATATGTGTGCACGCTTATTCATGCTTGTGTCATACGTGCGCACGCTTATTCATGATTGTTCCATATGTGTGCACGCTTATTTGTGCTTGTGCCATACGTGTGCACGCTTGTGCATGCTCCTGTCATATGTGCGCACGCTTATTCATGCTTGTGCTGTACGTGCGCACGCTTATGCACGCCTATGCCATACATGTGCATGCTTGTGCATGCTCCTGTCATATGTGCGCACGCTTATTCATGCTTGTGCTGTACGTGCACACGCTTATGCACGCCTATGCCACACGTGTGTACGCTTGTGCATGCTTTTGCCATACATGCGCACGCTTATGCACACCTCGGCCATACATGTGCATGCTTGTGCCATACGTCCACATGCTCGCGCATGCTTGTGCCATACGTGTGCATGCTTGTGCGTGCTTGTGCCATACGTGCGCACGCTTACGCACGCCTCTGCCATACGTGTGCTTGCTTGTACCATACGTCCACATGCTCGCACATGCTTGTGCCATACGTGCGCACACTTATGCACGCCTCTGCCATATGTGTGCATGCTTGTGCCATACGTCCACATGCTTGTGCGTGCTTGTTCCATACGTGCGCACACTTATGCATGCCTCTGTCATATATGTGCATGCTTGTGCGTGCTTGTGCCATACGTGCACACGCTTGTGCATGCTGGTGTCATACATGTGCACGCTTATTCATGCTTGTGCCATACGTGCACACGCTTGTGCACGCTTGTGCCATATGTTTGCACGCTTGTGCCACACTTGAGCATGCTTGTGCCATACATGCACATGCTTGTGCACGCTTGTGCCATGTTTGCACGCTTGTGCCACACTTGAGCGTGCTTGTGCCATACATGCACATGCTTGTGCACGCTTGTGCCATGTTTGCACGCTTGTGCCACACTTGAGCGTGCTTGTGCCATACATGCACATGCTTGTGCACGCTTGTGCCATGTTTGCACGCTTGTGCCACACTTGAGCGTGCTTGTGCCATACATGCACATGCTTGTGCACGCTTGTGCCATGTTTGCACGCTTGTGCCACACTTGAGCGTGCTTGTGCCATACGTGCACATGCTTGTGCACGCTTGTGCCATGTTTGCACGCTTGTGCCACACTTGAGCGTGCTTGTGCCATACGTGCACATGCTTGTGCACGCTTGTGCCATATGTTTGCACGCTTGTGCCACACTTGAGCGTGCTTGTGCCATACATTCACATGCTTGTGCACGCTTGTGCCATGTTTGCACGCTTGTGCCACACTTGAGCGTGCTTGTGCCATACATGCCCATGCTTGTGCACACTGGTGCCATGTTTGCACGCTTGTGCCACACTTGAGCGTGCTTGTGCCATACGTGCACACGCTCGTGCACGCTCACACGTGCTCGCGTGCCCATCCTCGCACACGCGTCGGACACGGGGTCCCAAGGCCCGCAGGGGTTTATTTACAAGCGGGGCCGCAGCAGCGGGGGGGGGCCCCGTCCTATACAGGGTCTGTACACGGGGACACGCGTCCCGGGGACCCCCATCACCAGCCCCACGCATGGGGGGCCCCAGCGGGGGCTGCCAAGGGGGGTTCTGTGGGGTGGGGGGGGGGGGGGAGTGGGGGTGTGCGTTGGGGGGTCCGGGTTTTTGAGGGGGGGGAAGGGGAGAGGGGACGGAAGCCCCCCAAGTGCCGCCTGCAAAGCAGGAACCGGCCCAGAGTCCGATGGGGGGCTTGGGGGGGGGGGGGGGGTTGTTGGGGGGCTCCTGCCCCTGTCCTTGGGGTGTCCCCACACCCGGGGGGGGGGGGGGGGGGGGGGTTGTCCGGTGCCGCCGTCACCTCCTCGCCCCCCGGCGCTGTGCCCGCAGGCAGGGGGTGCGCACGGAGCGTGTCCCTCACCCTGTGCCCCATGGCGGGGGGGTGTCCGTCCCCCCGTCCCCCCCCCCCAACAACCTCCATGGGCAGCGGCTCACACGAGGTGCCCGCGGCCGTTGATGTAGATGCCGTTGGTGGTGGGCTTGGCTTGGAGCATGCCGTTCTCCTGCACGAAGTGGGTCATGGCTTGCTTGATGGGGTCGTCGCCGCCGGGGCCGCCGCCGCCTTCCTCCTCCTCGTCCTTGGGCTCCTTCCCCGCCGGCGCCGCAGGGACCTCGGTCTGCGTTTCGATCTCCCGCACGGTCGAGAGCGTGGAGTAACTGCGGCCCTCGGGCTCCTCGCTCTGCGCGTGGGGACGGGACGGGGGTCACACGCGTGGACCCCAAAGTCCCGTGTGTCCCCCCCCCCCATGGACCCCGGTGCTCACCATGGCCGAGCAGATGCTGGTGCCGCGCAGGCTGTCCCCCCGCAGGCTGCCCTGGCGGCTCTCTGCCCGCAGCTGCAGCGTCTCCTCCAGCTGCAAGGGCCCCGTTAGACCCAAGCACCCCATGGACCGGCCCCACGGACACCCCATGGAGCAGCCCCATTGACACCCCATGGAGCAGCCCCATTGATACCCCATGGACCGGCCCCACGGACACCCCATGGAGCAGCCACATTGATACCCCATGGAGCAGCCGCATTGATAACCCATGGAGCAGCCCCACGGACACCCCATGGAGCAGCCACATTGATACCCCATGGAGCAGCCGCATTGATACCCCATGGAGCAGCCCCATTGACACCCCATGGAGCAGCCCCATTGACACCCCATGGAGCAGCCCCATTGACACCCCATGGACCGGCCCCACGGACACCCCATGGAGCAGCCCCATTGACACCCCATGGAGCAGCCCCATTGATACCCCATGGACCAGCCCCACGGACACCCCATGGAGCAGCCGCATTGATACCCCATGGAGCAGCCCCATTGACACCCCATGGAGCAGCCCCATTGACACCCCATGGAGCAGCCCCATTGAAACCCCATGGACCGGCCCCACGGACACCCCATGGAGCAGCCCCATTGACACCCCATGGAGCAGCCCCATTGAAACCCCATGGACCGGCCCCACGGACACCCCATGGAGCAGCCCCATTGACACCCCATGGAGCAGCCCCATTGATACCCCATGGAGCAGCCCCATTGATACCCCATGGACCAGCCCCACGGACACCCCATGGACCAGCCCCATTGATACCCCATGGAGCAGCCCCATTGACACCCCATGGACCGGCCCCACGGACACCCCATGGACCGGCCCCACGGACACCCCATGGAGCAGCCCCATGGAGCAGCCCCATTGACACCCCATGGAGCAGCCGCATTGAAACCCCATGGACCGGGCCCACGGACACCCCATGGAGCAGCCCCATTGACACCCCATGGAGCAGCCGCATTGATACCCCATGGAGCAGCCCCATTGACACCCCATGGAGCAGCCCCATTGACACCCCATGGACCGGCCCCACGGACACCCCATGGAGCAGCCCCATGGAGCAGCCCCATTGACACCCCATGGACCGGCCCCACGGACACCCCATGGAGCAGCCCTATGGAGCAGCCCCATTGACACCCCATGGAGCAGCCGCATTGAAACCCCATGGACCGGCCCCACGGACACCGCATGGAGCAGCCCCA
>NW_026893280.1:0-23194 GCF_033815535.1 Pezoporus flaviventris | reverse complement strand
TGGGGGGAAGCCGGGGGGGCGGTGTGCGCATGCGCGGGAAGAGCTGGCGGGAGCGCGCGTGGTTTCACGTGCGCGGGTGGAGTGGGGAGCCCATAGAGACCCATAGAGACCCCATACAGACCCATAGAGACCCATAGAGACCCCATACAGACCCATAGAGACCCCATAGAGACCCATACAGACCCATAGAGACCCCATAGGGACCTATAGAGACCCATAGACACCCCATAGAGACCCCATAGAGACCCATAGAGACCCCATACAGACCCATAGAGACCCCATACAGACCCATAGAGACCCATAGAGACCCCATAGAGACCCATACAGACCCATAGAGACCCCATAGGGACCTATAGAGACCCATAGACACCACATAGAGACCCATAGACACCCCATAGGGACCTATAGAGACCCATAGAGACCCATAGACACCCCAGAGAGACCCATAGACACCCCATAGGGACCTATAGAGACCCATAGACACCCCATAGGGACCCATAGACACCCCATAGAGACCCCATAGAGACCCATAGAAACCTATAGAGACCCATAGACACCCCATAGAGACCCATAGAGACCCATAGAAACCTATAGAGACCCATAGACACCCCATAGAGACCCATAGAGACCCATAGAGACCCATAGAGACCCATAGAGACCCACAGAGACCCATAGACACCCCATAGAGACCCATAGACACCCCATAGGGACCCATAGAGACCCATAGAGACCTATAGAGACCCATAGACACCCCATAGAGACCCATAGACACCCCATAGAGACCCATAGAGACCCATAGACACCCCATAGAGACCCATAGACACCCCAAAGGGGACCTATAGAGACCCATAGAGACCCATAGACACCCCATAGGGACCTATAGGGACCTATAGAGACCCATAGAGACCCATAGACACCCCATAGAGACCCATAGAGACCCACAGACACCCCATAGAGACCCATAGAGACCCATAGATACGCCATAGAGACCCATAGGCACCCCATAGACACCCACAGCGACCCCAACCAGACCCATAGACACCCCAGAGACCTATAGAGACCCACAGAGACCTCATAGAGACCCATAGACACCCCACAGAAACCCATAGCCACCCCATAGAGACCCACAGAGACCCATAGCCACCCCATCGAGATCCATAGACACCCCATAGCGACCTATAGAGACCCCAAACAGACCCATAGACACCCCATAGAGACCTATAGAGACCCCCATAGACACCCCACAGAGACCTATAGAGACCCCATAGAGACCCAACAGAGACCTCATAGGGATCTATAGGGACCCATAGAAACCTCATAGAGACCCCATAGAGAACTCAGAGACCCCCTAGAGACTTCAGAGACCCATAGACACCCCCAGAGAGACCCATAAAAACTCACAGACACCCCATAGCGACCTATAGAGACTCATAGAGACCCAGACACCCCAGACAACAGACACCCATAGGGAACCATAGAGCCCAGAGACACCCCACAGAGCCACAACCCCCATAGGCACCCTATAGAGACCCCCATAGCGCCCAGAGGCACTCCATCGAGATACCCCCTAGAGCCCAGAGACCCCCATAGGCACCCAATAGAGACCCCCAAATGCACCCTATAAAGCCCAGAGACACCCTATAGAGACACCCCATTGGGTGCAGCGAGACCCCATAATGCCCAGATACACCCCCAGAGACCCCATAGACTCCCCACAGACATCCAATAGACCCCCATAGAGCCCAGGGACCCCGATAGACAGACCCCATAGACCCCATAGACTCCCCACAGACATCCAATAGACACCCATAGAGCCCAGGGACCCCAATAGACAGACCCCATAGACCCCATAGACTCCCCACAGACATCCAATAGACCCCCATAGAGTCCAGGGACCCCCATAGACAGACCCCATAGACCCCATAGACTCCCCACAGACATCCAATAGACCCCCATAGAGCCCAGGGACCCCAATAGACAGACCCCATAGACCCCATAGACTCCCCACAGACATCCAATAGACCCCCATAGAGCCCAGGGACCCCAATAGACAGACCCCATAGACCCCATAGACTCCCCACAGACATCCAATAGACCCCCATAGAGCCCAGGGACCCCCATAGACAGACCCCATAGACCCCATAGACTCCCCACAGACATCCAATAGACACCCATATATCCCCCAAATGCACCCTATAGAGCCTATAAAGTCCACAGACCCTGAGACACCCTATAGAGACACCCCATAGGGCCCAGAGACCCCCATAGACACCCTATAGAGACACCCCATAGGGCCCAGAGACCCCCATAGACACCCTATAGAGACACCCCATAGAGCCCAGAGACCCCCATAGACACCCATAGACTCCCCACAGACATCCAGTAGATGCCCATAGACCCCCATAGAGCCCAGGGACCCCGATAGACAGACCCCATAGAGCCCATAGACTCCCCACAGACATCCAATAGACACCCATAGAGCCCAGGGACCCCAATAGACAGACCCCATAGAGCCCATAGACTCCCCACAGACATCCAATAGACCCCCATAGAGCCCATAGACCCCAATAGACAGACCCCATAGACCCCATAGACTCCCCACAGACATCCAATAGACACCCATAGAGCCCAGGGACCCCGATAGACAGACCCCATAGGCCCCATAGACTCCCCACAGCCATCCAATAGACCCCCATAGAGCCCAGGGACCCCCATAGACAGACCCCATAGAGCCCATAGACTCCCCACAGCCATCCAATAGACCCCCATAGAGCCCAGGGACCCCAATAGACAGACCCCATAGAGCCCATAGACTCCCCACAGACATCCAATAGACCCCCATAGAGCCCAGGGACCCTGATAGACAGACCCCATAGACCCCATAGACTCCCCACAGACATCCAATAGACCCCCATAGAGCCCAGGGACCCCGATAGACAGACCCCATAGACCCCATAGACTCCCCACAGACATCCAATAGACACCCATAGAGCCCAGGGACCCCAATAGACAGACCCCATAGACCCCATAGACTCCCCACAGACATCCAATAGACCCCCATAGAGCCCAGGGACCCCAATAGACAGACCCCATAGACCCCATAGACTCCCCACAGACATCCAATAGACACCCATATATCCCCCAAATGCACCCTATAGAGCCTATAAAGTCCACAGACCCCTGAGACACCCTATAGAGACACCCCATAGGGCCCAGAGACCCCCATAGACACCCTATAGAGACACCCCATAGGGCCCAGAGACCCCCATAGACACCCTATAGAGACACCCCATAGAGCCCAGAGACCCCCATAGACACCCATAGACTCCCCACAGACATCCAGTAGATGCCCATAGACCCCCATAGAGCCCAGGGACCCCCATAGACAGACCCCATAGACCCCATAGACTCCCCACAGACATCCAATAGACACCCATATATCCCCAAATGCACCCTATAGAGCCTATAAAGTCCACAGACCCCTGAGACACCCTATAGAGACACCCCATAGGGCCCAGAGACCCCCATAGACACCCTATAGAGACACCCCATAGAGCCTATAGACCCCATAGACACCCTATAGAGACACCCCATAGAGCCCAGAGACCCCCATAGACACCCTATAGAGACACCCCATAGGGCCCAGAGACCCCCATAGACACCCTATAGAGACACCCCATAGGGCCCAGAGACCCCCATAGACACTCATAGACCCCCAAATGCACCCTATAGACACTGTAAAGCCCAGAGACCCCCTATAGAGACACCCCATAGGGCCTAGAAGCCCCCATAGAGACCAGAGACCCCCCACAGCCATCCAATAGATGCCCATAGACACCCATAGGAACCCTATAAAGTCAAGAGCCCCCCCGAGACACCCATAGGGCAGAGACCCCCATAGAGATACCCCAGAGGGCCCAGACCCCCCAAATGCACCCTATAGAGACCCTATAAAAGCCCGGACACCCTATAGAGGCACCCCATAGGGCCCAGAGATACCCCATAATGCCCCCATACATCCCAGAGACCCTCATAGACACCCTATAGAGATTCCCCCAGACCCCCAAATGCACCCTATAGAGACCCTATAAAGCCCAGAGACCCCATAGGGCCCAGTGACCCCCATAGACCCCCAATAGACCCCCCCATTGTGACACCCTATACAAACACCCCACAGACCCCTAATAGACCCCCCCATAGTGACACCCCATAGACCCCACCCATAGTGACACCCTATAGACACCCCATAGACCCCCAATAGACCCCCCCATAGTGACACCCTATAGAAACACACCATAGACCCCCCCCAGTGACACCCTATAGACACCCCATAGACTCCCCATAATGACACCCTATAGAAACACCCCATAGACCCCCCATAGTGACACCCTATAGAGACACCCCATAGACCCCCCATAGTGACACCCTATAGAAACACCCCATAGACCCCCCATAGTGACACCCTATAGAGGCACCCCATAGTGACACCCTATAGACACCCCATAGACTCCCCATAATGACACCCTATAGAAACACCCCATAGACCCCCCATAGTGACACCCTATAGAGACACCCCATAGACCCCCCATAGTGACACCCTATAGAAACACCCCATAGACCCCCCATAGTGACACCCTATAGAGGCACCCCATAGTGACACCCTATAGACACCCCATAGACCCCCCATAGTGACACCCTATAGAGACACCCCATAGACCCCCCATAGTGACACCCTATAGAGACACCCCATAGACCCCCCATAGTGACACCCTATAGAGACACCCCATAGACCCCCCATAGTGACACCCTATAGAGACCCCCCATAGTGACACCCTATAGAGACACCCCATATACCCCCCATAGTGACACCCTATAGAGACACCCCATATACCCCCCATAGTGACACCCTATAGAGACACCCCATAGTGACACCCTATAGAGACCCCCCATAGTGACACCCTATAGAAACACCCCATAGACCCCCCATAGTGACACCCTATAGACACCCCATAGACCCCCCATAGTGACACCCTATAGACACCCCATAGTGACACCCTATAGAAACACCCCATAGACCCCCCATAGTGACACCCTATAGAGACACCCCATAGACCCCCCATAGTGACACCCTATAGAGACACCCCATAGACCCCCCATAGTGACACCCTATAGACACCCCATATACCCCCCATAGTGACACCCTATAGAGACACCCCATAGACCCCCCATAGTGACACCCTATAGAGACCCCCCATAGTGACACCCTATAGAGACACCCCATATACCCCCATAGTGACACCCTATAGACCCCCCCCATAGTGACACCCTATAGAAACACCCCATAGACCCCCCATAGTGACACCCTATAGAGACACCCCATAGACCCCCCATAGTGACATCCTATAGAGACACCCCATAGACCCCCCATAGTGACACCCTATAGAGACACCCCATAGACCCCCCATAGTGACACCCTATAGAGACACCCCATAGACCCCCCATAGTGACACCCTATAGAGACCCCCCATAGTGACACCCTATAGAGACACCCCATATACCCCCCATAGTGACACCCTATAGAGACACCCCATAGTGACACCCTATAGAGACCCCCCATAGTGACACCCTATAGAAACACCCCCATAGACCCCCATAGTGACACCCTATAGACACCCCATAGACCCCCCATAGTGACACCCTATAGACCCCCCATAGTGACACCCTATAGAGACACCCCATATACCCCCCATAGTGACACCCTATAGACCCCCCATAGTGACACCCTATAGAGACACCCCATAGACCCCCCATAGTGACACCCCATAGACCCCCCATAGTGACACCCTATAGAAACACCCCATAGACCCCCCATAGTGACACCCTATAGACCCCCCATAGTGACACCCTATAGAGACACCCCATAGACCCCCCATAGTGACACCCTATAGACACCCCATATACCCCCCATAGTGACACCCTATAGAGACACCCCATAGACCCCCCATAGTGACACCCTATAGAGACACCCCATAGACCCCCATAGTGACACCCTATAGAGACACCCCATAGACCCCCCATAGTGACACCCTATAGACACCCCATATACCCCCCATAGTGACACCCTATAGAGACCCCCCATAGTGACACCCTATAGAGACCCCCCATAGTGACACCCTATAGAAACACCCCACAGACCCCTCCAAGAACCAGCCCAGCCTCATCTCCAAAGCCCCCCAACATCTTTATTCCCCCCCCATGACAGGCACTTGGCATCCCCCCCCTCCCTATTCCCCACATCAAGGGGGCAGGTTCACATCTCCCCCCCCCTTTTTCTATGGGGCCACTGAGGCGCAATGGGGCTGGAAGGGAAAGGGAAAGGGAATGGACGGGGATGTTCCCCCCTCGCTATGGGTCCCGCTCCCTCTTGACCCGCACATCCGCAGCCAGGATAGCGGCGATCTCCTCCCTCATGAAGACCCACGGCCGAGCGGAGCCTGCCGTGGGGCAGCGCCTCCCGCTGGGGCAGTTCAGCTCCGTGCCTCCTCCTCTTCCTCCTCCTCCTCCTCCTCCTCTTCCTCCTCCGGTCCCCCCGCTTCCCCGATGGCTTTGCGGGCGCACGGGAAGCAGAAGCGATGCTGGAGCACGGTCGGGCACTGCACGAAGTGGCTGCCCTCCAAGCGCCGCCCGCACAGCCCGCACCGCAACGGCACCGGCTCCGCTATGGGGCGGCTGCGATGATGGCGACGACGGCGGCTGCGATGATGAGGATGAGGATGAGGATGAGGATGAGGATGAGGATGAGGATGATGATGATGAGGATGAGGATGAAGGAGGAGAAGAGGCAGCGGCGGAAGCCCCTCGGGTTGCGGCTCCGCTGCGCCCCCCCCCCATCTCCCGTTGCCCTTCTCGTCCTCGACGGGCTCCGAGCTTCGCTTGGCCGAGCCCGACGCCTTCCCGTTGGGCTCCCGCAGGTACCGGGCGTTGATGGCGATGTCCCCGCCGTCGATGCGATGGGAGCGGAGGCTCCGGGCGGCCGCCAACAAGGGCTCGATGCGGGCGCTGCCCTCGAAGTTAACGCAGCCCCGGCAAACGGCTTCGCTGAAGTCCCAAACCACAGCCCAAGGGGTCTTGGGTAGCTCGCATAGGTAACACCACTGCCGCCAGCGAGCCATGGTGGAGCCGGAGGGAGAGCGGGGAACGGGAGGGGGAAGGCGGCGGGGAGAGCCCGGCGTGAGCCGATCGCCGAGACCCGCTTCGCATCGCGCGCCTTAAAGGGGCCGCCGGAGCGCGGGGAAACGGGAGGGGCTGGCGGGAAGCAGCGAGGCTGCGCGGGGAAAAAGGGGGCGTGGCCACGGGGAGGGAGGGGCGGGAAGCGCGCGCAGGGACACTCCCCCTCCTTTATCGATATTCATTGGTGAAGCCATTGATTCCCTCCCGGTTATCAATACTCCATTGATTAATCCATTGATCCCTCCCCTTTATCAATACTCCATTGATTAATCCCTTGATCCCCCCTTTATCAATACTCCATTGATTAATCCATTGATCCCTCCCCTTTATCAATACTCCATTGATTAATCCCTTGATCCCCCCTTTATCAATACTCCATTGATTAATCCATTGATCCCTCCCCTTTATCAATACTCCATTGATTAATCCATTGATCCCCCCTTTATCAATACTCCATTGATTAATCCATTGATCCCCCCCGTTATCAATACTCCATTGATTAATCCATTGATCCCCCCTTTATCAATACTCCATTGATTAATCCATTGATCCCCCCGTTATCAATACTCCATTGATTAATCCATTGATCCCCCCTTTATCAATACTCCATTGATGAATCCATTGATCCTCCCCTTTATCAATACTCCATTGATTAATCCATTGATCCCCCCCGTTATCAATACTCCATTGATGAATCCATTGATCCTCCCCTTTATCAATACTCCATTGATTAATCCATTGATCCCCCCCGTTATCAATACTCCATTGATGAATCCATTGATCCCCCCCCTTTATCAATACTCCATTGATTAATCCATTGATCCCTCCCCTTTATCAATACTCCATTGATTAATCCATTGATCCCCCCGTTTATCAATACTCCATTGATTAATCCATTGATCCCCCCCTTTATCAATACTCCATTGATTAATCCATTGATCCCCCCTTTATCAATACTCCATTGATTAATCCATTGATCACCCCCTTTATCAATACTCCATTGATTAATCCATTGATCCCCCCTTTATCAATACTCCATTGATTAATCCATTGATCCCCCCGTTATCAATACTCCATTGATTAATCCATTGATCCCCCCTTTATCAATACTCCATTGATGAATCCATTGATCCTCCCCTTTATCAATACTCCATTGATTAATCCATTGATCCCCCCCGTTATCAATACTCCATTGATGAATCCATTGATCCTCCCCTTTATCAATACTCCATTGATTAATCCATTGATCCCCCCCGTTATCAATACTCCATTGATGAATCCATTGATCCCCCCGTTTATCAATACTCCATTGATTAATCCATTGATCCCCCCCTTTATCAATACTCCATTGATGAATCCATTGATCCCCCCCTTTATCAATACTCCATTGATTAATCCATTGATCCCCCCTTTATCAATACTCCATTGATGAATCCATTGATCCTCCCCTTTATCAATACTCCATTGATTAATCCATTGATCCCCCCCGTTATCAATACTCCATTGATGAATCCATTGATCCTCCCCTTTATCAATACTCCATTGATTAATCCATTGATCCCCCCCGTTATCAATACTCCATTGATGAATCCATTGATCCCCCCGTTTATCAATACTCCATTGATTAATCCATTGATCCCCCCCTTTATCAATACTCCATTGATGAATCCATTGATCCCCCCCTTTATCAATACTCCATTGATGAATCCATTGATCCCTCCCCTTTATCAATACTCCATTGATTAATCCATTGATCCCCCCCTTTATCAATACTCCATTGATTAATCCATTGATCCCCCCTTTATCAATACTCCATTGATGAATCCATTGATCCTCCCCTTTATCAATACTCCATTGATTAATCCATTGATCCCCCCCTTTATCAATACTCCATTGATTAATCCATTGATCCCCCCTTTATCAATACTCCATTGATTAATCCATTGATCCCCCCTTTATCAATACTCCATTGATTAATCCATTGATCCCTCCCCTTTATCAATACTCCATTGATTAATCCATTGATCCCCCCTTTATCAATACTCCATTGATGAATCCATTGATCCTCCCCTTTATCAATACTCCATTGATTAATCCATTGATCCCCCCTTTATCAATACTCCATTGATTAATCCATTGATCCCCCCTTTATCAATACTCCATTGATTAATCCATTGATCCCCCCCTTTATCAATACTCCATTGATGAATCCATTGATCCTCCCCTTTATCAATACTCCATTGATTAATCCATTGATCCCCCCCGTTATCAATACTCCATTGATGAATCCATTGATCCTCCCCTTTATCAATACTCCATTGATTAATCCATTGATCCCCCCTTTATCAATACTCCATTGATTAATCCATTGATCCCCCTTTATCAATACTCCATTGATTAATCCATTGATCCCCCGTTTATCAATACTCCATTGATTAATCCATTGATCCCCCCTTTATCAATACTCCATTGATTAATCCATTGATCCCCCCGTTATCAATACTCCATTGATTAATCCATTGATCCCTCCCCTTTATCAATACTCCATTGATTAATCCATTGATCCCTCCCCTTTATCAATACTCCATTGATTAATCCATTGATCCCCCCCTTTATCAATACTCCATTGATTAATCCATTGATCCCTCCCCTTTATCAATACTCCATTGATTAATCCATTGATCCCCCCTTTATCAATACTCCATTGATTAATACATTGATCCCTCCCCTTTATCAATACTCCATTGATTAATCCATTGATCCCCCCCTTTATCAATACTCCATTGATTAATCCATTGATCCCCCCTTTATCAATACTCCATTGATTAATCCATTGATCCCTCCCCTTTATCAATACTCCATTGATTAATCCATTGATCCCCCCTTTATCAATACTCCATTGATTAATCCATTGATCCCTCCCCTTTATCAATACTCCATTGATTAATCCATTGATCCCTCCCCTTTATCAATACTCCATTGATTAATCCATTGATCCCTCCCCTTTATCAATACTCCATTGATTAATCCATTGATCCCCCCTTTATCAATACTCCATTGATTAATCCATTGATCCCACCCGTTATCAATACTCCATTGATTAATCCATTGATCCCTCCCCTTTATCAATACTCCATTGATCAATCCATTGATCCCCCCCTTTATCAATACTCCATTGATGAATCCATTGATCCCCCCCTTTATCAATACTCCATTGATGAATCCATTGATCCCTCCCCTTTATCAATACTCCATTGATTAATCCATTGATCCCCCCCTTTATCAATACTCCATTGATTAATCCATTGATCCCCCCTTTATCAATACTCCATTGATTAATCCATTGATCACCCCCTTTATCAATACTCCATTGATTAATCCATTGATCCCCCCTTTATCAATACTCCATTGATTAATCCATTGATCCCCCCGTTATCAATACTCCATTGATTAATCCATTGATCCCCCCTTTATCAATACTCCATTGATGAATCCATTGATCCTCCCCTTTATCAATACTCCATTGATTAATCCATTGATCCCCCCCGTTATCAATACTCCATTGATGAATCCATTGATCCTCCCCTTTATCAATACTCCATTGATTAATCCATTGATCCCCCCCGTTATCAATACTCCATTGATGAATCCATTGATCCCCCCCTTTATCAATACTCCATTGATTAATCCATTGATCCCTCCCCTTTATCAATACTCCATTGATTAATCCATTGATCCCCCCGTTTATCAATACTCCATTGATTAATCCATTGATCCCCCCCTTTATCAATACTCCATTGATGAATCCATTGATCCCCCCCTTTATCAATACTCCATTGATGAATCCATTGATCCCTCCCCTTTATCAATACTCCATTGATTAATCCATTGATCCCCCCCTTTATCAATACTCCATTGATTAATCCATTGATCCCCCCTTTATCAATACTCCATTGATGAATCCATTGATCCTCCCCTTTATCAATACTCCATTGATTAATCCATTGATCCCCCCCTTTATCAATACTCCATTGATTAATCCATTGATCCCCCCTTTATCAATACTCCATTGATTAATCCATTGATCCCCCCCTTTATCAATACTCCATTGATTAATCCATTGATCCCCCCCTTTATCAATACTCCATTGATTAATCCATTGATCCTCCCCTTTATCAATACTCCATTGATTAATCCATTGATCCCCCCTTTATCAATACTCCATTGATTAATCCATTGATCACCCCGTTTATCAATACTCCATTGATTAATCCATTGATCCTCCCCTTTATCAATACTCCATTGATGAATCCATTGATCCCCCCTTTATCAATACTCCATTGATGAATCCATTGATCCCTCCCCTTTATCAATACTCCATTGATTAATCCATTGATCCCTCCCCTTTATCAATACTCCATTGATTAATCCATTGATCCCCCCCTTTATCAATACTCCATTGATTAATCCATTGATCCCCCCCTTTATCAATACTCCATTGATTAATCCATTGATCCCCCCCTTTATCAATACTCCATTGATTAATCCATTGATCTCCCCTGGTATGAATGGAGCCCCTGTGATTGTCAATGGGCGGGGGCGTGGGAACGCGGTGACCAATCGCAGGGGGCGTGGTCACCAATGGGAAAAGGGGCGTGGTCACAGCCGGGAGGGGGCGTGGCCAAGTGGCGCCTGCGTGAAGGGGCGGGGATAATGACTGACAGCAGCGGTGACCAATGGGGAGCGAGAGATGGGAGGCGGGCTCAGGCCGCAGCCAATAGGATTGAGGGAAGCGCTCAACGGCCGTCGGGAAGCAGAGAGGCGACAGCCAATAAGGCGGCGGGGCGGAGCGCGGCTGGCCAATGGGGAGGGAGCTTTACGGCGGGGGGGCGGGTCCTAGGAGGCGGTGGTAGAGAACGGCGGGCTCGGTGAGTGCCCCCCATGGACCCCCCCCAGCCCCATTGATCCCCAGCCCCATTGATCCCCCAGCCCCATTGATCCCCAGCCCCATTGATCCCCCAGCCCCATTGATCCCCAGCCCCATTGATCCCTCAGCCCCATTGATCCACAGCCCCATTGATCCCCCAGCCCCATTGATCCCCCAGCCCCATTGATCCCTCAGCCCCATTGATCCCTCAGCCCCATTGATCCCCCAGCCCCATTGATCCTCAGCCCCATTGATCCCCCAGCCCCATTGATCCCTCAGCCCCATTGATCCCTCAGCCCCATTGATCCCCAGCCCCATTGATCCCTCAGCCCCATTGATCCCCCAGCCCCATTGATCCCCAGCCCCATTGATCCCCCAGCCCCATTGATCCCTCAGCCCCATTGATCCCCAGCCCCATTGATCCCTCAGCCCCATTGATCCCCCAGCCCCATTGATCCCCAGCCCCATTGATCCCCCAGCCCCATTGATCCCCCAGCCCCATTGATCCCCCAGCCCCATTGATCCCCCAGCCCCATTGATCCCCAGCCCCATTGAACCACAGCCCCATTGATCCCTCAGCCCCATTGATCCCCCAGCCCCATTGATCCCCCAGCCCCATTGATCCCCAGCCCCATTGATCCCCAGCCCCATTGATCCCTCAGCCCCATTGATCCCCAGCCCCATTGATCCCTCAGCCCCATTGATCCCCAGCCCCATTGATCCCCCAGCCCCATTGATCCCCAGCCCCATTGATCCCCCAGCCCCATTGATCCCCAGCCCCATTGAACCCCAGCCCCATTGATCCCTCAGCCCCATTGATCCCCCAGCCCCATTGATCCCTCAGCCCCATTGATCCCCCAGCCCCATTGATCCCCCAGCCCCATTGATCCCTCAGCCCCATTGATCCCCCAGCCCCATTGATCCCTCAGCCCCATTGATCACCCAGCCCCATTGATCCCCAGCCCCATTGATCCCTCAGCCCCATTGATCCCCAGCCCCATTGATCCCCAGCCTCATTGATCCCCCAGCCCCATTGATCCCTCAGCCCCATTGAAACCCAGCCCCATTGATCCCTCAGCCCCATTGATCCCTCAGCCCCATTGAACCCCAGCCCCATTGATCCCCCAGCCCCATTGATCCCTCAGCCCCATTGATCCCCCAGCCCCATTGATCCCTCAGCCCCATTGATCCCCCAGCCCCATTGATCCCCCAGCCCCATTGATCCCTCAGCCCCATTGATCCCCCAGCCCCATTGATCCCTCAGCCCCATTGATCCCTCAGCCCCATTGAACCCCAGCCCCATTGATCCCTCAGCCCCATTGATCCCTCAGCCCCATTGATCCCCAGCCCCATTGATCCCCAGCCCCATTGATCCCCCAGCCCCATTGATCCCCAGCCCCATTGATCCCCAGCCCCATTGATCCCCCCCCATAGACCCACATCCCATCCCCATGGGTGCCCCCCATAGACCCTGGTCCCTCCCCCATGGGTGCCCCATTGACGTGGGTCACTCACCCATGGCTGCCCCATTGCCGTTGCTCCCTGCCCCGCTGCCGTTGCTCCCTGCCCCACAGCTGCCCCATTGATGTTGCTCTGCCCCACAGCTGCCCCATTGCCGTTGCTCCCTGCCCCATTGCCGTTGCTCCCTGCCCCACAGCTGCCCCATTGCCGTTACTCCCTGCCCCATTGCCGTTGCTCTCTGCCCCACAGCTGCCCCATTGCCGTTGCTCCTTGCCCTACAGCTGCCCCATTGCCGTTGCTCTCTGCCCCACAGCTGCCCCATTGCCGTTGCTCTGCCCCACAGCTGCCCCATTGCCGTTGCTCCTTGCCCCACAGCTGCCCCATTGCCGTTGCTCTCTGCCCCACAGCTGCCCCACTGCGTTGCTCTGCCCCACAGCTGCCCCATTGCCGTTGCTCTGCCCCACAGCTGCCCCATTGCCGTTGCTCTGCCCCACAGCTGCCCCATTGCCGTTGCTCTGCCCCACAGCTGCCCCATTGCCGTTGCTCTCTGCCCCACAGCTGCCCCATTGCCGTTGCTCTGCCCCACAGCTGCCCCATTGCCGTTGCTCCCTGCCCCACAGCTGCCCCATTGCCGTTGCTCCCTGCCCCACAGCTGCCCCATTGATGTGGCTCCCTGCCCCATTGCCGTTGCTCTCTGCCCCACAGCTGCCCCATTGTCGTTGCTCTGCCCCACAGCTGCCCCATTGCCGTTACTCCCTGCCCCATTGCCGTTGCTCCCTGCCCCACAGCTGCCCCATTGCCGTTACTCTGCCCCACAGCTGCCCCATTGCCGTTGCTCTGCCCCACAGCTGCCCCATTGCCGTTGCTCCCTGCCCCACAGCTGCCCCATTGATGTGGCTCCCTGCCCCATTGCCGTTGCTCTGCCCCACAGCTGCCCCATTGCCGTTGCTCCCTGCCCCACAGCTGCCCCATTGATGTGGCTCCCTCCCCCATTGCCGTTGCTCTGCCCCACAGCTGCCCCATTGCCGTTGCTCTGCCCCACAGCTGCCCCATTGCCGTTGCTCTGCCCCATGGCGCAGCCCCGCTCCCTGCAGGCCTCCTGCCCCTTCCGCCAGGGCCCCCATTGGCTGCGCCTGGGCCTGGCCCCGTCCCGCCTGCACGTGGAGCTCGAGGCCGCGAGCACCGGGGACCGATGGAGGGGGGACTTCGATGCTGCTGGTGAGGACCCGGCCCCATGGAGCCCAGCCCCATAGAGGAACAGCCCCATAGAGCCCGGCCCCATAGAGCCTGACCCCATAGAGCCTGACCCCATAGAGCCCTGACCCCATAGAGCCCTGACCCCATAGAGCCCCGGCCCCATAGAGCCCCGGCCCCATAGAGCCCAGCCCCATAGAGCCCGGCCCCATAGAGCCCAGCCCCATAGAGCCCCGGCCCCATAGAGCCTGACCCCATAGAGCCTGACCCCATAGAGCCTGATCCCATAGAGCCCTGACCCCATAGAGCCTGACCCCATAGAGCCCTGACCCCATAGAGCCCGGCCCCATAGAGCCCAGCCCCATAGAGCCCCGGCCCCATAGAGCCTGACCCCATAGAGCCCTGACCCCATAGAGCCCGGCCCCATAGAGCCCAGCCCCATAGAGCCCCGGCCCCATAGAGCCTGACCCCATAGAGCCTGATCCCATAGAGCCCTGACCCCATAGAGCCTGATCCCATAGAGCCCTGACCCCATAGAGCCTGACCCCATAGAGCCTGATCCCATAGAGCCTGACCCCATAGAGCCCGGCCCCATAGAGCCTGATCCCATAGAGCCTGATCCCATAGAGCAACAGCCCCATAGAGCCTGATCCCATAGAGCAACAGCCCCATAGAGCCTGATCCCATAGAGCCTGACCCCATAGAGCCCCGGCCCCATAGAGCCTGACCCCATAGAGCCCCGGCCCCATAGAGCCTGACCCCATAGAGCCCTGACCCCATAGAGCCTGACCCCATAGAGCCTGGCCCCATAGAGCCTGACCCCATAGAGCAACAGCCCCATAGAGCCCTGACCCCATAGAGCCCTGACCCCATAGAGCCTGACCCCATAGAGCCTGGCCCCATAGAGCCTGACCCCATAGAGGCCCCCCATCCATTGCCCCATTGCTCCCCATTCCCCCATTGCTCCCCATTGCCCCCATTGCTCCCCATTGCTCCCCATTGCCCCCATTGCCCCATTGCCCCATTGCTCCCCATTGCCCCCATTGCTCCCCATTGCCCCCATTGCCCCCCATTGCTCCCCATTGCCCCCCATTGCCCCCATTGCTCCCCATTGCCCCCATTACCCCCATTGCTCCCCATTGCCCCCATTGCCCCCCATTGCTCCCCATTGCCCCCCATTACCCCCATTGCTCCCCATTGCCCCATTGCCCCCATTGCTCCCCATTACCCCCATTGCCCCCCATTGCTCCCCATTGCTCCCCATTGCCCCATTGCTCCCCATTGCCCCCCATTGCCCCATTGCTCCCCATTGCCCCATTGCCCCCATTGCTCCCCATTGCCCCCATTGCCCCCATTGCCCCATTGCCCCCATTGCTCCCCATTGCCCCCATTGCCCCCCATTGCTCCCCATTGCTCCCCATTGCCCCATTGCTCCCCATTGCCCCCCATTACCCCCATTGCCCCCCATTACCCCCATTGCTCCCCATTGCCCCCATTGCTCCCCATTGCCCCCCATTGCCCCCATTGCTCCCCATTGCCCCATTGCTCCCCATTGCCCCCCATTACCCCCATTGCTCCCCATTACCCCCATTGCTCCCCATTGCCCCATTGCCCCATTGCCCCCCATTGCCCCACTGCCCCCTTGCAGCCATTGAGGAGCTCACCCGCAGAACCGGGAATTTCAAGCACTTTGGGATCTTCTGCTCCATGCTGGAGGCGGCGCTGCTGCAGGTGGGGGGGATTGCCCCACATTGAACCCCATTGCCCCACATTGCCCCACATTGAACCCCCATTGCCCCACATTGCCCCACATTGCCCCACATTGCCCCACATTGAACCCCATTGCCCCACATTGCCCCACATTGAACCCCCATTGCCCCACATTGCCCCACATTGAACCCCCATTGCCCCACATTGCCCCACATTGAACCCCATTGCCCCACATTGCCCCACATTGAACCCCCATTGCCCCACATTGCCCCACATTGCCCCACATTGCCCCACATTGAACCCCATTGAACCCCATTGCACCCCCATTGCACCCCATTGAACCCCATTGCACCCCCATTGCCCCACATTGAACCCCATTGAACCCCATTGCACCCCCATTGCACCCCATTGAACCCCATTGCACCCCCATTGCCCCACATTGAACCCCATTGCACCCCCATTGCCCCACATTGAACCCCATTGAACCCCATTGAACCCCCATTGCCCCACATTGAACCCCATTGAACTCCATTGAACCCCATTGAACCCACATTGCCCCACATTGCCCCACATTGCCCCACATTGAACCCCATTGAACCCCATTGCACCCCCATTGCCCCACATTGAACCCCATTGAACCCCCATTGCCCCACATTGAACTCCATTGAACTCCATTGAAGCCCATTGAAGCCCATTGAACCCCATTGCCCCACATTGCCCCACATTGCCCCACATTGAACCCCATTGAACCCCCATTGCCCCACATTGAACCCCATTGAACCCCATTGAACCCCCATTGCCCCACATTGCCCCACATTGAACCCCATTGCCCCACATTGCCCCACATTGCCCCACATTGAACCCCCATTGCCCCACATTGCCCCACATTGCACCCCATTGAACCCCATTGAACCCCATTGAACCCCATTGAACCCCATTGCACCCCCATTGCCCCACATTGAACCCCATTGAACCCCATTGAACCCCCATTGCCCCACATTGCCCCACATTGCACCCCACTGAACTCCATTGAACCCCCATTGCCCCACATTGCCCACATTGAACCCCATTGAACCCCATTGAACCCCCATTGCCCCACATTGAACCCCATTGAACCCCATTGCCCCACATTGAACCCCATTGAACCCCATTGCCCCACATTGAACCCCATTGAACCCCATTGCCCCACATTGCCCCACATTGAACCCCCATTGCCCCACATTGCCCCACATTGCCCCACATTGCCCCACATTGCCCCACATTGAACCCCCATTGCCCCACATTGCCCCACATTGCCCCACATTGAACCCCCATTGCCCCACATTGCCCCACATTGCCCCACATTGCCCCACATTGCACCCCATTGAACCCCATTGAACCCCATTGAACCCCATTGCCCCACATTGCCCCACATTGCCCCACATTGCCCCACATTGAACCCCATTGAACCCCCATTGCCCCACATTGCCCCACATTGCCCCACATTGAACCCCATTGCCCCACATTGCCCCACATTGCCCCACATTGCCCCACATTGAACCCCATTGAACCCCCATTGCCCCACATTGAACTCCATTGAACTCCATTGAAGCCCATTGAAGCCCATTGAACCCCCATTGCCCCCCATTGCCCCACATTGAACCCCATTGCCCCACATTGCCCCACATTGAACCCCATTGAACCCCATTGAACCCCCATTGCCCCACATTGCCCCACATTGTCCCACATTGAACCCCATTGAACATCATTGAACCCCATTGAACCCCCATTGCACCCCATTGCTCCCCATTGCCCCCCGTTGAACCCCATTGAACTCCATTGCACCCCATTGCTCCCCATTGCTCCTCATTACACCCCATTGCCCCACATTGAACCCCATTGAAGCCCATTGCCCCCCATTGCCCCCCATTTCCCCACATTGCCCCACATTGAACCCCATTGCACCCCATTGCCCCCCGTTGCTCCCCATTGCACCCCATTGACGCCATTGCTTCCTATTGCTCCCCATTGAACCCCATTGCCCCCCATTGCACTCCTATTGCACCCCCATTGCCCCCTCCCATCCCCCCCATCGCCCCCATCCCCCCTCATCCCCCCCATCCCCCCTCATCCCCCCCATTCCCCCCATCCCCCCATCCCCCCATCCCCCCACCTCCCCATCCCCCCATCCCCCTCATCCCCCCCATCCCCCCCATCCCCCCATCCCCCCATCCTCCCCATCCCCCCATCCCCCCCATTCCCCCCATCCCCCCACCTCCCCATCCCCCCATCCCCCTCATCACCCCCATTCCCCCCCATCCTCCCCATCCCCCCATCCCCCCCATCCCCCCCATCCCCCCCATCCCCCCCATCCCCCCCACCCTCCCCATCCCCCCCATCCCCCCACCCCCATCCCCCCACCCCCATTGCAGAGCTCCCCCTCTCTCACCCTCGAGCTCTTCACCTCCCGGGACCTGGAGCCGCTGCGGGGCCGCACAGGGGGGGTGGGGGTGGGGGTGGGGCGGGGACCCCCCCCTCCCCCCCCGGCTCCGGGGGCCCCGCTCAGCACCGGGAGGGGCCGGGTCCTGGTCCTGCTTTACTGCAGCGAGTTCGAGAGGTGGGGGAGGGGAGGGGGGTGGGGGGTGGGATGTGGGATGTGGGATATGGGGTGTGGGATATGGGATATGGGATGTGGGATATGGGATATGGGATGTGGGATATGGGATATGAGATGTGGGATATGGGATATGGGATGTGGGATATGGGATATGAGATGTGGGATATGGGGTGTGGGATGTGGGCTATGGGCTATGTGTTATGGGCTATGGGCTATGGGCTATGGGTTATGGGTTATGGGCTATGGGTTATGGGCTATGGGCTATGGGCTATGGGTTATGGGTTATGGGTTATGGGTTATGGGCTATGGGCTATGGGCTATGGGTTATGGGCTATGGGCTATGGGTTATGGGCTATGGGCTATGGGTTATGGGCTATGGGCTATGGGTTATGGGCTATGGGCTATGGGCTATGGGCTATGGGTTATGGGCTATGGGCTATGGGCTATGGGTTATGGGTTATGGGTTATGGGTTATGGGCTATGGGCTATGGGCTATGGGCTATGGGCTATGGGCTATGGGTTATGGGCTATGGGCTATGGGTTATGGGCTATGGGCTATGGGTTATGGGCTATGGGCTATGGGCTATGGGCTATGGGTTATGGGCTATGGGTTATGGGCTATGGGCTATGGGTTATGGGTTATGGGCTATGGGCTATGGGCTATGGGCTATGGGCTATGGGTTATGGGCTATGGGTTATGGGCTATGGGCTGTGGGTTATGGGTTATGGGCTATGGGCTATGGGCTATGGGTTATGGGCTATGGGCTATGGGTTATGGGCTATGGGCTATGGGCTATGGGTTATGGGCTATGGCTGTGGGCTATGGGCTATGGGCTGTGGGCTATGGGTTATGGGCTATGGGCTATGGGTTATGGGCTATGGGCTATGGGTTATGGGCTATGGGCTATGGGTTATGGGTTATGGGCTATGGGTTATGAGCTATGGGTTATGAGCTATGGGTTATGGGCTCTGGGCTGTGGGTTATGGGTTATGGGCTATGGGCTATGGGCTATGGGTTATGGGTTATGGGCTATGGGTTATGGGTTATGGGCTATGGGCTATGGGCTATGGGTTATGGGCTATGGGCTATGGGCTATGGGTTATGGGCTATGGGCTATGGGATATGGGATGTGGGATATGGGATATGGGATGTGGGATATGGGATATGAGATGTGGGATATGGGGTGTGGGATGTGGGCTATGGGCTATGTGTTATGGGCTATGGGCTATGGGCTATGGGTTATGGGTTATGGGCTATGGGTTATGGGCTATGGGCTATGGGCTATGGGTTATGGGCTATGGGCTATGGGTTATGGGCTATGGGCTATGGGTTATGGGCTATGGGCTATGGGCTATGGGCTATGGGTTATGGGCTATGGGTTATGGGCTATGGGCTATGGGTTATGGGTTATGGGCTATGGGCTATGGGCTATGGGCTATGGGCTATGGGTTATGGGCTATGGGTTATGGGCTATGGGCTGTGGGTTATGGGTTATGGGCTATGGGCTATGGGCTATGGGTTATGGGCTATGGGCTATGGGTTATGGGCTATGGGCTATGGGCTATGGGTTATGGGCTATGGGCTGTGGGCTATGGGCTATGGGCTGTGGGCTATGGGTTATGGGCTATGGGCTATGGGTTATGGGCTATGGGCTATGGGTTATGGGCTATGGGCTATGGGTTATGGGTTATGGGCTATGGGTTATGAGCTATGGGTTATGAGCTATGGGTTATGGGCTCTGGGCTGTGGGTTATGGGTTATGGGCTATGGGCTATGGGCTATGGGTTATGGGTTATGGGCTATGGGTTATGGGTTATGGGCTATGGGCTATGGGCTATGGGTTATGGGCTATGGGCTATGGGCTATGGGTTATGGGCTATGGGCTATGGGCTATGGGCTATGGGCTATGGGGGCTATGGGTTATGGGTTATGGGCTATGGGCTATGGGCTATGGGTTATGGGCTATGGGCTATGGGCTATGGGCTATGGGCTATGGGTTATGGGCTATGGGTTATGGGTTATGGGCTATGGGTTATGGGCTATGGGCTATGGGTTATGGGTTATGGGCTATGGGTTATGGGCTATGGGCTATGGGCTATGGGTTATGGGTTATGGGCTATGGGCTATGGGCTATGGGTTATGGGCTATGGGTTATGGGCTATGGGTTATGGGCTATGGGCTATGGGCTATGGGCTATGGGCTATGGGCTATGGGTTATGGGCTATGGGCTATGGGTTATGGGCTATGGGCTATGGGCTATGGGTTATGGGCTATGGGCTATGGGCTATGGGCTATGGGCTATGGGTTATGGGCTATGGGTTATGGGTTATGGGCTATGGGTTATGGGCTATGGGCTATGGGTTATGGGTTATGGGCTATGGGTTATGGGCTATGGGCTATGGGCTATGGGTTATGGGTTATGGGCTATGGGCTATGGGCTATGGGTTATGGGCTATGGGTTATGGGCTATGGGTTATGGGCTATGGGCTATGGGCTATGGGCTATGGGCTATGGGCTATGGGTTATGGGCTATGGGCTATGGGTTATGGGCTATGGGCTATGGGCTATGGGTTATGGGCTATGGGCTATGGGCTATGGGCTATGGGCTATGGGTTATGGGCTATGGGTTATGGGTTATGGGCTATGGGTTATGGGCTATGGGCTATGGGTTATGGGTTATGGGCTATGGGTTATGGGCTATGGGCTATGGGCTATGGGTTATGGGTTATGGGCTATGGGCTATGGGCTATGGGTTATGGGCTATGGGCTATGGGCTATGGGCTCTGGGCTGTGGGTCCAGGCCCCAAGGCCCAGCTCCCCCCGCCCCACCCAGGATCCGTTACCCCCTGCCCCTGCGCTCCGAGGCCCGGCCCCGGGAGCTCCGGTGGGAGCTGGGGCAGCACCGGGGCATGGAGAGCCCTGACCCACGGGAGGAGGAGATCCAGAGGCTGAGGGAGCAGTGAGATGGGGGGGGTGTGGGGTGGGGGGGGTGGGGTGTGGGATATGGGATATGGGATGTGGGATGTGGGATATGGGATATGGGGTATGGGATATGGGATGTGGGATATGGGATGTGGGATATGGGATGTGGGATGTGGGATATGGGATATGGGGTATGGGATATGGGATGTGGGATATGGGATATGGGATATGGGATGTGGGATGTGGGATATGGGATATGGGGTATGGGATATGGGATGTGGGATATGGGATGTGGGATATGGGATGTGGGATGTGGGATGTGGGATATGGGATATGGGATATGGGATGTGGGGTATGGGATGTGGGATATGGGATGTGGGATATGGGATATGGGATATGGGATGTGGGATATGGGATGTGGGATATGGGATATGGGATATGGGATGTGGGATGTGGGATATGGGATGTGGGATATGGGATATGGGATATGGGATATGGGATGTGGGATATGGGATGTGGGATATGGGATATGGGATATGGGATATGGGATATGGGATATGGGATATGGGATGTGGGATGTGGGATATGGGATGTGGGATATGGGATATGGGATATGGGATATGGGATATGGGATGTGGGATATGGGATATGGGATATGGGATATGGGATATGGGATATGGGATGTGGGATGTGGGATATGGGATATGGGATATGGGATATGGGATGTGGGATGTGTGCTCTGGGCCGCAGGCTCCCAGTGATGCCGTTGTCCTCGTGTCCCTGCAGGCTGCAGCGGGCACTGGAGGAGAAGCGGCGCTGCCAGGACGAGCTCCGGCGCCGGCACCGGGAGCTCCAGGCCCAGGTTGGGTCCAGGGTTTGGGTCTGGGGGGGTCCTGGTGCCGGGGGTGGGGATGATGGGAAAGGGATCCTCATCCCATCCATCCCCCCACATCCCATCCCATCCATCCCATCCCATCCATCCCATCCATCCCATCCCATCCCATCCCATCCATCCCATCCCATCCATCCCATCCATCCCATCCCATCCCATCCCATCCATCCCATCCATCCCATCCCATCCATCCCATCCCATCCATCCCATCCCATCCATCCCATCCATCCCATCCCATCCATCCCATCCATCCATCCATCA
>NW_026893279.1:12500-66890 GCF_033815535.1 Pezoporus flaviventris | reverse complement strand
TTTGGGCAGCCGAGAGCAAGCTCCGAAGAGGGTGCATTCAAATGGACCTTTAGGTATGAAAGCGAGGAGCGACAGCAATGATGGTGACACCGTTGCAAAGCTGACTGTGTGCTGAAGATGCCCAGCACATGCTTTCCCTCCTGGCTCTTCGGATCTGGGAGCAGAAGCCAGACGTTCGTGCACTAATCGTTCTGCCCCTGGGCAGCCGAGAACAAGCTTCGGAGAGGTTGCACTCAAATGGACTTTGAAGTATGAAAGCGAAGAGCGACAGCAATGATGGTGACACCGTTGCAAAGCTGACTGTGTGCTGAAGATGCCCAGCACATGCTTTCCCTCCTGGCTCTTCGGCTCTGAGAGCAGAGGCCAGACGTTCGTGCTCTACTGATTGTGCTGCTGGGCAGCCAAGAGCAACGAGCAGAGAAGTTGGATTCAAATGAACTTCTCGGCATGAAAGTGAGGAGCGACAGCAATGATGGAGGCACTGTTGCAAAGCTGACTGTGTGCAGAAGATTCAGAGCACCAGCTTTCCCTCCTGGCTCTTCGATTGTGGGAGCAGACGGCAACTGTTCGTGCTCTACTCACTGTGCCGCTGGGCAGCCGAGAGCAAGCTCCGAAGTAGGTGCTTTCAAATGGACGTTTAGGTATGAAAGCGAGGAGCGACAGCAATGATGGTTACACCGTTGCAAAGCTGACTGTGTGCTGAAGATGCCCAGCACATGCTTTCCCTCCTGGCTCTTCGGCTCTGGGAGCAGAGGCCAGACGTTCGTGCACTAATCGCTGACCTACTGGGCAGCTGAGAAGCAGCTTTGGAGAGGTTGCATTCAAATGAACTTTTAGGTATGAAACCGAGGAGTAGACAGCAATAATGTTGACAGCATTGCAAAGCTGACTGTGCGCTGAATATGCCCAGCACATGCTTTCCCTCCTGGCTCTTCGAATGTAGGAGCAGACGACAACCGTTCATGCTCTACTCACTGTGCTGCTGGGCAGCCGAGAGCAAGCTCTGAAGAGGGTGCATTCAAATGGACCTTTAGGTAGGAAAGCGAGGAGCGACAGCAATGATGGTGACACCGTTGCAAAGCTGACTGTGTGCTGAAAATGCCCAGCACATGCTTTCCCTCCTGGCTCTTCGGCTCTGAGAGCAGAGGCCAGACGTTCATGCACTAATCACTGTGCCCCTGGGCAGCCGAGAACAAGATTTGGAGACATTGCAATCAAATGGACTTTTACATATGAAACCGAGGAGCGACAGCAATGATGGTGACACCGTTTCAAAGCTGACTGTGTGCAGAAGATGCACAGGACATGCTTTCACTCCCGGCTCTTCGGATCTGGGAGCAGAAGCCAGAAGTTCGTGCACTAATCGCTGTGCTACTGGGCAGCTGAGAAGCAGCTTTGGAGAGGTTGCATTCAAATGTACTTTTAGGTATGAAACCGAGGAGTGACAGCAATAATGGTGACAGCATTGCAATGCTGACTGTGTGCTGAAGATGCCCCGCACATGCTTTCCCTCCTGGCTCTTCGACTGTGGGAGCAGACGGCAACCCTAACCCTAACCCTAACCCTAACCCTAACCCTAAACCTAACCATAACCCTAACCCTAACCCTAACCCCTAACCCTAACCCTAACCCTAACCCTAACCCCTAACTCTAACCCCTAACCCTAACCCTAACCCTGACCCTTACCCTAAGCTTTCACCAGCTTTCCCTCCTGGCTCTTCGATTGTGGGAGCAGACGGCAACTGTTCGTGCTCTACACACTGTGCAGCTGGGCAGCCGAGAGCAAGCTCCGAAGAGGGTGCATTCAAATGGGCCTTTAGGTATGAAAGCGAGGAGCGACAGCAATGATGGTGACACCGTTGCAAAGCTGACTGTGTGCTGAAGATGCCCAGCACATGCTTTCCCTCCCGGCTCTTCGGATCTGGGAGCAGAAGCCAGACGTTCGTGCACTAATCGTTCTGCCCCTGGGCAGCCAAGACCAAGCTTCGGAGAGGTTGCACTCAAATGGACTTTTAAGTATGAAACCGAGGAGTGACAGCAATGATGGTGACACCGTTGCAAAGCTGACTGTGTGCTGAAGATGCCCAGCACATGCTTTCCCTCCTGGCTCTTCGGCTCTGGGAGCAGAGGCCAGACGTTCGTGCTCTAATCGCTGTGCTACTTGGCAGCTCATAGCAAGCTCCGTAGAGGTTGCATTCGAGTGGACTTTTAGGTATGAAAGTGAGGAGCGACAGCAATGATGGTGACACCGTTGCAAAGCTGACTGTGTGCTGAAGATGCCCAGCACATGCTTTCCCTCCTGGCTCTTCGACTGTGGGAGCAGGCGGCAGCCGTTCGTGCTCTACTCACTGTGCTGCTGGGCAGCCGAGAGCAAGCTCCGAAGAGGGTGCATTCAAATGGACCTTTAGGTATGAAAGCGAGGAGCGACAGCAATGATGGTGACACAGTTGCAAAGCTGACTGTGTGCTGAAGATGCCCAGCACATGCTTTCCCTCCTGGCTCTTCGGCTCTGAGAGCAGAGGCCAGACGTTCGTGTTCTACTGACTGTGCTGCTGGGCAGCCAAGTGCAACGAGCAGAGAAGTTGGATTCAAATGAACTTCTCGGTATGAAAGTGAGGAGCGACAGCAATGATGGAGGCACTGTTGCAAAGCTGACTGTGTGCAGAAGATTCAGAGCACCAACTTTCCCTCCTGGCTCTTCGATTGTGGGAGCAGACGGCAACTGTTCGTGCTCTACTCACTGTGCTGCTTGGCAGCCGAGAGCAAGCTCCGAAGAGGGTGCATTCAAATGGACGTTTAGGTATGACACCGAGGAGCGACAGCAATGATGGTGACACCGTTGCAAAGCTGACTGTGTGCTGAAGATGCCCAGCACATGCTTTCCCTCCTGGCTCTTCGACTGTGGGAGCAGACGGCAACCGTTCGTGCTCTACTCACTGTGCTGCTGGGCAGCCGAGAGCAAGCTCCGAAGAGGGTGCATTCAAATGGACGTTTAGGTATGAAAGCGAGGAGCGACAGCAATGATGGTGACACCGTTGCAAAGCTGACTGTGTGCTGAAGATGCCCAGCACATGCTTTCCCTCCTTGCTCTTCGGCTCTGGCAGCAGACGGCAACCGTTCGTGCTCTACTCACAGTGCTGCTCGGCAGCCGAGAGAAAGCTCCGAAGAGGGTGCATTCAAATGGACGTTTAGGTATGAAAGCGAGGAGCGACAGCTATGATGGTGGCACCGTTGCAAAGCTGACTGTGTGCTGAAGATGCCCAGCACATGCTTTCCCTCCTGGCTCCTCCACTGTGCTAGCAGACGGCAACCGTTCGTGCTCTACTCACTGTGCTGCTTTGCAACCGAGAGCAAGCTCCGAAGAGGGTGCATTCAAATGGACGTTTAGGTATGAAAGCGAGGAGCGACTGCAATGGTGGTGACACCGTTGCAAAGCTGACTGTGTGCTGAAGATGCCCAGCACATGCTTTCCCTCCCGGCTCTTCAGATCTGGGTGCAGAAGCCAGCAGTTCGTGCACTAATCGCTGTGCTACTGGGCAGCTGAGAAGCAGCTTTGGAGAGGTTGCATTCAAATGTACTTTTAGGTATGAAACCGAGGAGTGACAGCAATAATGGTGACAGCATTGCAAAGCTGACTGTGTGCTGAAGATGCCCCGCACATGCTTTCCCTCCTGGCTCTTCGACTGTGGGAGCAGACGGCAACCCTAACCCTAACCCTAACCCTAAACCTAACCCTAACCCTAACCCTAACCTTACCCCTAACCCTAACCCTAACCCTAACCCTAAACCTAACCATAACCCTAACCCTAACCCTAACCCTAACCCTAAGCTTTCACCAGCTTTCCCTCCTGGCTCTTCGACTGTGGGAGCAGACGGCAACTGTTCGTGCTCTACTCACTGTGCAGCTGGGCAGCCGAGAGCAAGCTCCGAAGAGGGTGCATTCAAATGGACCTTTAGGTATGAAAGCGAGGAGCGACAGCAATGACGGTGACACCGTTGCAAAGCTGACTGTGTGCTGAAGATGCCCAGCACATGCTTTCCCTCCTGGCTCTTCGGCTCTGGGAGCAGAGGGCAGACGTTCGTGCACTAATCGCTGAGCTACTGGGCAGCCGAGAAGCAGCTTTGGAGAGGTTGCATTCAAATGTACTTTTAGGTATGAAACCGAGGAGTGACAGCAATAATGGTGACAGCTTTGCAAAGCTGACTGTGTGCTGAAGATGCGCAGCACATGCTTTCCCTCCTGGCTCTTCGACTGTGGGAGCAGACGACAACCGTTCGTGCTCTACTCGCTGTGCCGTTGGGCAGCCGAGAGCAAGCTCCGAAGAGGGTGCATTCAAATGGACCTTTAGGTATGAAAGCGAGGAGCGACAGCAATGATGGTGACACCGTTGCAAAGCTGACTGTGTGCTGAAGATGCCCAGCACATGCTTTCCCTCCTGGCTCTTCGGATCTGGGAGAAGAAGCCAGACGTTCGTGCACTAATCGTTCTGCCCCTGGGCAGCCGAGAACAAGCTTCGGAGAGGTTGCACTCAAATGGACTTTGAAGTATGAAAGCGAAGAGCGACAGCAATGATGGTGACACCGTTGCAAAGCTGACTGTGTGCTGAAGATGCCCAGCACATGCTTTCCCTCCTGGCTCTTCGGCTCTGAGAGCAGAGGCCAGACGTTCGTGCTCTACTGATTGTGCTGCTGGGCAGCCAAGAGCAACGAGCAGAGAAGTTGGATTCAAATGAACTTCTCGGCATGAAAGTGAGGAGCGACAGCAATGATGGAGGCACTGTTGCAAAGCTGACTGTGTGCAGAAGATTCAGAGCACCAGCTTTCCCTCCTGGCTCTTCGATTGTGGGAGCAGACGGCAACTGTTCGTGCTCTACTCACTGTGCCGCTGGGCAGCCGAGAGCAAGCTCCGAAGTAGGTGCTTTCAAATGGACGTTTAGGTATGAAAGCGAGGAGCGACAGCAATGATGGTTACACCGTTGCAAAGCTGACTGTGTGCTGAAGATGCCCAGCACATGCTTTCCCTCCTGGCTCTTCGGCTCTGGGAGCAGAGGCCAGACGTTCGTGCACTAATCGCTGACCTACTGGGCAGCTGAGAAGCAGCTTTGGAGAGGTTGCATTCAAATGAACTTTTAGGTATGAAACCGAGGAGTAGACAGCAATAATGTTGACAGCATTGCAAAGCTGACTGTGCGCTGAATATGCCCAGCACATGCTTTCCCTCCTGGCTCTTCGAATGTAGGAGCAGACGACAACCGTTCATGCTCTACTCACTGTGCTGCTGGGCAGCCGAGAGCAAGCTCTGAAGAGGGTGCATTCAAATGGACCTTTAGGTAGGAAAGCGAGGAGCGACAGCAATGATGGTGACACCGTTGCAAAGCTGACTGTGTGCTGAAAATGCCCAGCACATGCTTTCCCTCCTGGCTCTTCGGCTCTGAGAGCAGAGGCCAGACGTTCATGCACTAATCACTGTGCCCCTGGGCAGCCGAGAACAAGATTTGGAGACATTGCAATCAAATGGACTTTTACATATGAAACCGAGGAGCGACAGCAATGATGGTGACACCGTTTCAAAGCTGACTGTGTGCAGAAGATGCACAGGACATGCTTTCACTCCCGGCTCTTCGGATCTGGGAGCAGAAGCCAGAAGTTCGTGCACTAATCGCTGTGCTACTGGGCAGCTGAGAAGCAGCTTTGGAGAGGTTGCATTCAAATGTACTTTTAGGTATGAAACCGAGGAGTGACAGCAATAATGGTGACAGCATTGCAATGCTGACTGTGTGCTGAAGATGCCCCGCACATGCTTTCCCTCCTGGCTCTTCGACTGTGGGAGCAGACGGCAACCCTAACCCTAACCCTAACCCTAACCCTAACCCTAAACCTAACCATAACCCTAACCCTAACCCTAACCCCTAACCCTAACCCTAACCCTAACCCTAACCCCTAACTCTAACCCCTAACCCTAACCCTAACCCTGACCCTTACCCTAAGCTTTCACCAGCTTTCCCTCCTGGCTCTTCGATTGTGGGAGCAGACGGCAACTGTTCGTGCTCTACACACTGTGCAGCTGGGCAGCCGAGAGCAAGCTCCGAAGAGGGTGCATTCAAATGGGCCTTTAGGTATGAAAGCGAGGAGCGACAGCAATGATGGTGACACCGTTGCAAAGCTGACTGTGTGCTGAAGATGCCCAGCACATGCTTTCCCTCCCGGCTCTTCGGATCTGGGAGCAGAAGCCAGACGTTCGTGCACTAATCGTTCTGCCCCTGGGCAGCCAAGACCAAGCTTCGGAGAGGTTGCACTCAAATGGACTTTTAAGTATGAAACCGAGGAGTGACAGCAATGATGGTGACACCGTTGCAAAGCTGACTGTGTGCTGAAGATGCCCAGCACATGCTTTCCCTCCTGGCTCTTCGGCTCTGGGAGCAGAGGCCAGACGTTCGTGCTCTAATCGCTGTGCTACTTGGCAGCTCATAGCAAGCTCCGTAGAGGTTGCATTCGAGTGGACTTTTAGGTATGAAAGTGAGGAGCGACAGCAATGATGGTGACACCGTTGCAAAGCTGACTGTGTGCTGAAGATGCCCAGCACATGCTTTCCCTCCTGGCTCTTCGACTGTGGGAGCAGGCGGCAGCCGTTCGTGCTCTACTCACTGTGCTGCTGGGCAGCCGAGAGCAAGCTCCGAAGAGGGTGCATTCAAATGGACCTTTAGGTATGAAAGCGAGGAGCGACAGCAATGATGGTGACACAGTTGCAAAGCTGACTGTGTGCTGAAGATGCCCAGCACATGCTTTCCCTCCTGGCTCTTCGGCTCTGAGAGCAGAGGCCAGACGTTCGTGTTCTACTGACTGTGCTGCTGGGCAGCCAAGTGCAACGAGCAGAGAAGTTGGATTCAAATGAACTTCTCGGTATGAAAGTGAGGAGCGACAGCAATGATGGAGGCACTGTTGCAAAGCTGACTGTGTGCAGAAGATTCAGAGCACCAACTTTCCCTCCTGGCTCTTCGATTGTGGGAGCAGACGGCAACTGTTCGTGCTCTACTCACTGTGCTGCTTGGCAGCCGAGAGCAAGCTCCGAAGAGGGTGCATTCAAATGGACGTTTAGGTATGACACCGAGGAGCGACAGCAATGATGGTGACACCGTTGCAAAGCTGACTGTGTGCTGAAGATGCCCAGCACATGCTTTCCCTCCTGGCTCTTCGACTGTGGGAGCAGACGGCAACCGTTCGTGCTCTACTCACTGTGCTGCTGGGCAGCCGAGAGCAAGCTCCGAAGAGGGTGCATTCAAATGGACGTTTAGGTATGAAAGCGAGGAGCGACAGCAATGATGGTGACACCGTTGCAAAGCTGACTGTGTGCTGAAGATGCCCAGCACATGCTTTCCCTCCTTGCTCTTCGGCTCTGGCAGCAGACGGCAACCGTTCGTGCTCTACTCACAGTGCTGCTCGGCAGCCGAGAGAAAGCTCCGAAGAGGGTGCATTCAAATGGACGTTTAGGTATGAAAGCGAGGAGCGACAGCTATGATGGTGGCACCGTTGCAAAGCTGACTGTGTGCTGAAGATGCCCAGCACATGCTTTCCCTCCTGGCTCTTCGACTGTGGGAGCAGACGGCAACCGTTCGTGCTCTACTCACTGTGCTGCTGGGCAGCCGAGAGCAAGCTCCGAAGAGGGTGCATTCAAATGGACGTTTAGGTATGAAAGCGAGGAGCGACAGCAATGATGGTGACACCGTTGCAAAGCTGACTGTGTGCTGAAGATGCCCAGCACATGCTTTCCCTCCTGGCTCTTCGGCTCTGGGAGCAGAGGCCAGACGTTCGTGCTCTAATCGCTGTGCTACTTGGCAGCTCAGAGCAAGCTCCGTAGAGGTTGCATTCGAGTGGACTTTTAGGTATGAAAGCGAAGAGCGACAGCAATGATGGTGACACCGTTGCAAAGCTGACTGTGTGCTGAAGATGCCCCGCACATGCTTTCCCTCCTGGCTCTTCGACTGTGGGAGCAGACGGCAACCCTAACCCTAACCCTAACCCTAAACCTAACCCTAACCCTAACCCTAACCTTACCCCTAACCCTAACCCTAACCCTAACCCTAAACCTAACCATAACCCTAACCCTAACCCTAACCCTAACCCTAAGCTTTCACCAGCTTTCCCTCCTGGCTCTTCGACTGTGGGAGCAGACGGCAACTGTTCGTGCTCTACTCACTGTGCAGCTGGGCAGCCGAGAGCAAGCTCCGAAGAGGGTGCATTCAAATGGACCTTTAGGTATGAAAGCGAGGAGCGACAGCAATGACGGTGACACCGTTGCAAAGCTGACTGTGTGCTGAAGATGCCCAGCACATGCTTTCCCTCCGGGCTCTTCGGCTCTGGGAGCAGAGGGCAGACGTTCGTGCACTAATCGCTGAGCTACTGGGCAGCCGAGAAGCAGCTTTGGAGAGGTTGCATTCAAATGTACTTTTAGGTATGAAACCGAGGAGTGACAGCAATAATGGTGACAGCTTTGCAAAGCTGACTGTGTGCTGAAGATGCGCAGCACATGCTTTCCCTCCTGGCTCTTCGACTGTGGGAGCAGACGACAACCGTTCGTGCTCTACTCGCTGTGCCGTTGGGCAGCCGAGAGCAAGCTCCGAAGAGGGTGCATTCAAATGGACCTTTAGGTATGAAAGCGAGGAGCGACAGCAATGATGGTGACACCGTTGCAAAGCTGACTGTGTGCTGAAGATGCCCAGCACATGCTTTCCCTCCTGGCTCTTCGGATCTGGGAGCAGAAGCCAGACGTTCGTGCACTAATCGTTCTGCCCCTGGGCAGCCGAGAACAAGCTTCGGAGAGGTTGCACTCAAATGGACTTTGAAGTATGAAAGCGAAGAGCGACAGCAATGATGGTGACACCGTTGCAAAGCTGACTGTGTGCTGAAGATGCCCAGCACATGCTTTCCCTCCTGGCTCTTCGGCTCTGAGAGCAGAGGCCAGACGTTCGTGCTCTACTGATTGTGCTGCTGGGCAGCCAAGAGCAACGAGCAGAGAAGTTGGATTCAAATGAACTTCTCGGCATGAAAGTGAGGAGCGACAGCAATGATGGAGGCACTGTTGCAAAGCTGACTGTGTGCAGAAGATTCAGAGCACCAGCTTTCCCTCCTGGCTCTTCGATTGTGGGAGCAGACGGCAACTGTTCGTGCTCTACTCACTGTGCCGCTGGGCAGCCGAGAGCAAGCTCCGAAGTAGGTGCTTTCAAATGGACGTTTAGGTATGAAAGCGAGGAGCGACAGCAATGATGGTTACACCGTTGCAAAGCTGACTGTGTGCTGAAGATGCCCAGCACATGCTTTCCCTCCTGGCTCTTCGGCTCTGGGAGCAGAGGCCAGACGTTCGTGCACTAATCGCTGACCTACTGGGCAGCTGAGAAGCAGCTTTGGAGAGGTTGCATTCAAATGAACTTTTAGGTATGAAACCGAGGAGTAGACAGCAATAATGTTGACAGCATTGCAAAGCTGACTGTGCGCTGAATATGCCCAGCACATGCTTTCCCTCCTGGCTCTTCGAATGTAGGAGCAGACGACAACCGTTCATGCTCTACTCACTGTGCTGCTGGGCAGCCGAGAGCAAGCTCTGAAGAGGGTGCATTCAAATGGACCTTTAGGTAGGAAAGCGAGGAGCGACAGCAATGATGGTGACACCGTTGCAAAGCTGACTGTGTGCTGAAAATGCCCAGCACATGCTTTCCCTCCTGGCTCTTCGGCTCTGAGAGCAGAGGCCAGACGTTCATGCACTAATCACTGTGCCCCTGGGCAGCCGAGAACAAGATTTGGAGACATTGCAATCAAATGGACTTTTACATATGAAACCGAGGAGTGACAGCAATGATGGTGACACCGTTTCAAAGCTGACTGTGTGCAGAAGATGCACAGGACATGCTTTCACTCCCGGCTCTTCGGATCTGGGAGCAGAAGCCAGAAGTTCGTGCACTAATCGCTGTGCTACTGGGCAGCTGAGAAGCAGCTTTGGAGAGGTTGCATTCAAATGTACTTTTAGGTATGAAACCGAGGAGTGACAGCAATAATGGTGACAGCATTGCAATGCTGACTGTGTGCTGAAGATGCCCCGCACATGCTTTCCCTCCTGGCTCTTCGACTGTGGGAGCAGACGGCAACCCTAACCCTAACCCTAACCCTAACCCTAACCCTAAACCTAACCATAACCCTAACCCTAACCCTAACCCCTAACCCTAACCCTAACCCTAACCCTAACCCTAACCCCTAACTCTAACCCCTAACCCTAACCCTAACCCTGACCCTTACCCTAAGCTTTCACCAGCTTTCCCTCCTGGCTCTTCGACTGTGGGAGCAGACGGCAACTGTTCGTGCTCTACACACTGTGCAGCTGGGCAGCCGAGAGCAAGCTCCGAAGAGGGTGCATTCAAATGGGCCTTTAGGTATGAAAGCGAGGAGCGACAGCAATGATGGTGACACCGTTGCAAAGCTGACTGTGTGCTGAAGATGCCCAGCACATGCTTTCCCTCCTGGCTCTTCGGATCTGGGAGCAGAAGCCAGACGTTCGTGCACTAATCGTTCTGCCCCTGGGCAGCCAAGACCAAGCTTCGGAGAGGTTGCACTCAAATGGACTTTTAAGTATGAAACCGAGGAGTGACAGCAGTGATGGTGACACCGTTGCAAAGCTGACTGTGTGCTGAAGATGCCCAGCACATGCTTTCCCTCCTGGCTCTTCGGCTCTGGGAGCAGAGGCCAGACGTTCGTGCTCTAATCGCTGTGCTACTTGGCAGCTCAGAGCAAGCTCCGTAGAGGTTGCATTCGAGTGGACTTTTAGGTATGAAAGCGAAGAGCGACAGCAATGATGGTGACACCGTTGCAAAGCTTACTGTGTGCTGAAGATGCCCAGCACATGCTTTCCATCCTGGCTCTTCGACTGTGGGAGCAGACGGCAACCGTTCGTGCTCTACTCACTGTGCTGCTGGGCAGCCGAGAGCAAGCTCCGAAGAGGGTGCATTCAAATGGACCTTTAGGTATGAAAGCGAGGAGCGACAGCAATGATGGTGACACCGTTGCAAAGCTGACTGTGTGCTGAAGATGCCCAGCACATGCTTTCCCTCCTGGCTCTTCGGCTCTGAGAGCAGAGGCCAGACGTTCGTGTTCTACTGACTTTGCTGCTGGGCAGCCAAGTGCAACGAGCAGAGAAGTTGGATTCAAATGAACTTCTCGGTATGAAAGTGAGGAGCGACAGCAATGATGGAGGCACTGTTGCAAAGCTGACTGTGTGCAGAAGATTCTGAGCACCAGCTTTCCCTCCTGGCTCTTCGACTGTGGGAGCAGACGGCAACTGTTCGTGCTCTACTCACTGTGCTGCTTGGCAGCCGAGAGCAAGCTCCGAAGAGGGTGCATTCAAATGGACGTTTAGGTATGACACCGAGGAGCGACAGCAATGATGGTGACACCGTTGCAAAGCTGACTGTGTGCTGAAGATGCCCAGCACATGCTTTCCCTCCTGGCTCTTCGGCTCTGGCAGCAGACGGCAACCGTTCGTGCTCTACTCACAGTGCTGCTCGGCAGCCGAGAGAAAGCTCCGAAGAGGGTGCATTCAAATGGACGTTTAGGTATGAAAGCGAGGAGCGACAGCTGTGATGGTGGCACCGTTGCAAAGCTGACTGTGTGCTGAAGATGCCCAGCACATGCTTTCCCTCCTGGCTCCTCCACTGTGCTAGCAGACGGCAACCGTTCGTGCTCTACTCACTGTGCTGCTGGGCAACCGAGAGCAAGCTCCGAAGAGGGTGCATTCAAATGGACCTTTAGGTATGAAAGCGAGGAGCGACAGCAATGGTGGTGACACCGTTGCAAAGCTGACTGTGTGCTGAAGATGCCCAGCACATGCTTTCCCTCCTGGCTCTTCGGATCTGGGAGCAGAAGCCAGACGTTCGTGCACTAACCGTTCTGCCCCTGGGCAGCCGAGAACAAGCTTCGGAGAGGTTGCACTCAAATGGACTTTAAAGTATGAAAGCGAGGAGCGACAGCAATGATGGTGACACCGTTGCAAAGCTGACTGTGTGCTGAAGATGCCCAGCACATGCTTTCCCTCCTGGCTCTTCGGCTCTGGGAGCAGAGGCCAGACGTTCGTGCGTAATCGCTGTGCTACTTGGCAGCTCAGAGCAAGCTCCGTAGAGGTTGCATTCGAGTGGACTTTTAGGTATGAAACCGAGGAGCGACAGCAATGATGGTGACACCGTTGCAAAGCTAACTGTGTGCTGAAGATGCCCAGCACATGCTTTCCCTCCTGGCTCTTCGACTGTGCTAGCAGACGGCAACCGTTCGTGCTCTACTCACTGTGCTGCTGGGCAGCCGAGAGCAAGCTCCGAAGAGGGTGCATTCAAATGGACCTTTAGGTATGAATGCGAGGAGCGACAGCAATGATGGTGACACCGTTGCAAAGCTGACTGTGTGCTGAAGATGCCCAGCACATGCTTTCCCTCCCGGCTCTTCGGATCTGGGAGCAGAACCCAGAAGTTCGTGCACTAATCGCTGTGCTACTGGGCAGCGGAGAAGCAGCTTTGGAGAGGTTGCATTCAAATGTAATTTTAGGTATGAAACCGAGGAGTGACAGCAATAATGGTGACAGCATTGCAAAGCTGACTGTGTGCTGAAGATGCCCCGCACATGCTTTCCCTCCTGGCTCTTCGACTGTGGGAGCAGACGGCAACCCTAACCCTAACCCTAACCCTAAACCTAACCTAAACCTAACCCTAACCCTAACCCTAACCTTACCCCTAACCCTAACCCTAACCCTAACCCTAAACCTAACCATAACCCTAACCCTAACCCTAACCCTAACCCTAAGCTTTCACCAGCTTCCCCTCCTGGCTCTTCGACTTTGGGAGCAGACGGCAACTGTTCGTGCTCTACTCACTGTGCAGCTGGGCAGCCGAGAGCAAGCTCCGAAGAGGGTGCATTCAAATGGACCTTTAGGTATGAAAGCGAGGAGCGACAGCAATGACGGTGACACCGTTGCAAAGCTGACTGTGTGCTGAAGATGCCCAGCACATGCTTTCCCTCCTGGCTCTTCGACTGTGGGAGCAGACGGCAACCGTTCGTGCTCTACTCACTGTGCTGCTGGGCAGCCGAGAGCAAGCTCCGAAGAGGGTGCATTCAAATGGACGTTTAGGTATGAAAGCGAGGAGCGACAGCAATGATGGTGACACCGTTGCAAAGCTGACTGTGTGCTGAAGATGCCCAGCACATGCTTTCCCTCCTGGCTCTTCGGCTCTGGGAGCAGAGGCCAGACGTTCGTGCACTAATCGCTGACCTACTGGGCAGCTGAGAAGCAGCTTTGGAGAGGTTGCATTCAAATGAACTTTTAGGTATGAAACCGAGGAGTAGACAGCAATAATGGTGACAGCATTGCAAAGCTGACTGTGCGCTGAAGATGCCCAGCACATGCTTTCCCTCCTGGCTCTTCGAATGTAGGAGCAGACGACAACCGTTCATGCTCTACTCACTGTGCTGCTGGGCAGCCGAGAGCAAGCTCTGAAGAGGGTGCATTCAAATGGACCTTTAGGTATGAAAGCGAGGAGCGACAGCAATGATGGTGACACCGTTGCAAAGCTGACTGTGTGCTGAAAATGCCCAGCACATGCTTTCCCTCCTGGCTCTTCGGCTCTGAGAGCAGAGGCCAGACGTTCATGCACTAATCACTGTGCCCCTGGGCAGCCGAGAACAAGATTTGGAGACATTGCAATCAAATGGACTTTTACATATGAAACCGAGGAGCGACAGCAATGATGGTGACACCGTTTCAAAGCTGACTGTGTGCAGAAGATGCACAGGACATGCTTTCACTCCCGGCTCTTCGGATCTGGGAGCAGAAGCAGAAGTTCGTGCACTAATCGCTGTGCTACTGGGCAGCTGAGAAGCAGCTTTGGAGAGGTTGCATTCAAATGTACTTTTAGGTATGAAACCGAGGAGTGACAGCAATAATGGTGACAGCATTGCAATGCTGACTGTGTGCTGAAGATGCCCCGCACATGCTTTCCCTCCTGGCTCTTCGACTGTGGGAGCAGACGGCAACCCTAACCCTAACCCTAACCCTAACCCTAACCCTAAACCTAACCATAACCCTAACCCTAAACCTAACCCCTAACCCTAACCCTAACCCTAACCCTAACCCCTAACTCTAACCCCTAACCCTAACCCTAACCCTAACCCTTACCCTAAGCTTTCACCAGCTTTCCCTCCTGGCTCTTCGATTGTGGGAGCAGACGGCAACTGTTCGTGCTCTACACACTGTGCAGCTGGGCAGCCGAGAGCAAGCTCCGAAGAGGGTGCATTCAAATGGGCCTTTAGGTATGAAAGCGAGGAGCGACAGCAATGATGGTGACACCGTTGCAAAGCTGACTGTGTGCTGAAGATGCCCAGCACATGCTTTCCCTCCTGGCTCTTCGGATCTGGGAGCAGAAGCCAGACGTTCGTGCACTAATCGTTCTGCCCCTGGGCAGCCAAGAACAAGCTTCGGAGAGGTTGCACTCAAATGGACTTTTAAGTATGAAACCGAGGAGTGACAGCAATGATGGTGACACCGTTGCAAAGCTGACTGTGTGCTGAAGATGCCCAGCACATGCTTTCCCTCCTGGCTCTTCGGCGCTGGGAGCAGAGGCCAGACGTTCGTGCTCGAATCGCTGTGCTACTTGGCAGCTCAGAGCAAGCTCCGTAGAGGTTGCATTCGAGTGGACTTTTAGGTATGAAAGCGAAGAGCGACAGCAATGATGGTGACACCGTTGCAAAGCTTACTGTGTGCTGAAGATGCCCAGCACATGCTTTCCCTCCTGGCTCTTCGACTGTGGGAGCAGACGGCAACCGTTCGTGCTCTACTCACTGTGCTGCTGGGCAGCCGAGAGCAAGCTCCGAAGAGGGTGCATTCAAATGGACCTTTAGGTATGAAAGCGAGGAGCGACAGCAATGATGGTGACACCGTTGCAAAGCTGACTGTGTGCTGAAGATGCCCAGCACATGCTTTCCCTCCTGGCTCTTCGGCTCTGAGAGCAGAGGCCAGACGTTCGTGTTCTACTGACTGTGCTGCTGGGCAGCCAAGTGCAACGAGCAGAGAAGTTGGATTCAAATGAACTTCTCGGTATGAAAGTGAGGAGCGACAGCAATGATGGAGGCACCGTTGCAAAGCTGACTGTGTGCAGAAGATTCAGAGCACCAGCTTTCCCTCCTGGCTCTTCGATTGTGGGAGCAGACGGCAACTGTTCGTGCTCTACTCACTGTGCTGCTTGGCAGCCGAGAGCAAGCTCTGAAGAGGGTGCATTCAAATGGACGTTTAGGTATGACACCTAGGAGCGACAGCAATGATGGTGACACCGTTGCAAAGCTGACTGTGTGCTGAAGATGCCCAGCACATGCTTTCCCTCCTTCCTCTTCGGCTCTGGCAGCAGACGGCAACCGTTCGTGCTCTACTCACTGTGCTGCTGTGCAGCCGAGAGCAAGCTCCGAAGAGGGTGCATTCAAATGGGCCTTTAAGTATGAAAGCGAGGAGCGACAGCAATGATGGTGACACCGTTGCAAAGCTGACTGTGTGCTGAAGATGCCCAGCACATGCTTTCCCTCCTGGCTCTTCGACTGTGGGAGCAGACGGCAACCGTTCGTGCTCTACTCGCTGTGCTGCTGGGCAGCCGAGAGCAAGCTCCGAAGAGGGTGCATTCAAATGGACCTTTAGGTATGAAAGCGAGGAGCGACAGCAATGGTGGTGACACCGTTGCAAAGCTGACTGTTTGCTGAAGATGCCCAGCACATGCTTTCCTTCCTGGCTCTTCGGCTCTGGGAGTAGAGGCCAGACGTTCGTGCTCTACTGACTGTGCCGCTGGACAAGCAAGAGCAATGGAGCGGAGATGGTGGATTCAAATGAACTTCTAGGTATGAAAGTGAAAAGCGTCAGCAATGATGGAGGCACTGTTGCAAAGCTGACTGTGTGCTGAAGATACCCAGCACATGCTTTCCCTCCTGGCTCCTCCACTGTGCTAGCAGACGGCAACCGTTCGTGCTCTACTCACTGTGCTGCTGGGCAGCCGAGAGAAAGCTCCGAAGAGGGTGCATTCAAATGGACCTTTAGGCATGAAAGCGAGGAGCGACAGCAATGATGGTGACACCGTTGCAAAGCTGACTGTGTGCTGAAGATGACCAGCACATGCTTTCCCTCCTGGCTCTTCGACTCTGAGAGCAGAGGCCAGACGTTCGTGCTCTACTGACTGTGCTGCTGGGCAGCCAAGAGCAACGAGCAGAGAAGTTGGATTCAAATGAACTTCTCGGTACGAAAGTGAGGAGCGACAGCAATGATGGAGGCACTGTTGCAAAGCTGACTGTGTGCTGAAGATTCAGAGCACCAGCTTTCCCTTCTGGCTCTTCGACTGTGGGAGCAGACAGCAACTGTTCGTGCTCTACACACTGTGCAGCTGGGCAGCCGAGAGCAAGCTCCGAAGAGGGTGCATTCAAATGGACCTTTAGGTATGACACCGAGGAGCGACAGCAATGATGGTGACACCGTTGCAAGGCTGACTGTGTGCTGAAGATGCCCAGCACATGCTTTCCCTCCTGGCTCTTCGACTGTGGGAGCAGACGGCAACCGTTCGTGCTCTACTCACTGTGCTGCTGGGCAGCCGAGAGCAAGCTCCGAAGAGGGTGCTTTCAAATGGACGTTTAGGTATGAAAGCGAGGAGCGACAGCAATGATGGTGACACCGTTGCAAAGCTGACTGTGTGCTGAAGATGCCCAGCACATGCTTTCCCTCCTGGCTCTTCGGATCTGGGAGCAGAAGCCAGACGTTCGTGTACTAATCGCTCTTCCCCTGGGCAGCCGAGAACAAGCTTCGGAATGGTTGCACTCAAATGGACTTTTAAGTATGAAAGCGAGGAGCGACAGCAATGATGGTGACACCGTTGCAAAGCTGACTGTGTGCTGAAGATGCCCAGCACATGCTTTCCCTCCGGGCTCTTCGACTGTGGGAGCAGACGGCAACCCTAACCCTAACACTAACCCTAACCCAACCCTAACCCTAACGCTAACCCTAACCCTACCCCTGACCCTAACCCTAACCCTAAACCTAACCATAACCCTAACCCTAACCCTAACTCCTACCCCTAACCCTAACCCTAACCCTAACCCCTAACCCTAACCCCTAACCCTAACCCTAATTCTAACCCTAACCCTAAGCTTTCACCAGCTTTCCCTCCTGGCTCTTCGCTTGTTGGAGCAGACGGCAACTGTTCGTGCTCTACTCACTGTGCAGCTGTGCAGCCGAGAGCAAGCTCCGAAGAGGGTGCATACAAATGGACCTTTAGGTATGAAAGCGAGGAGCGACAGCAATGATGATTACACCGTTGCAAAGCTGACTGTGTGTTGAAGATGCCCAGCACATGCTTTCCCTCCTGGCCCTTCGGATCTGGGAGCAGAAGCCAGACGTTCGTGCACTAATACCTCTGCCCCTGGGCAGCCGAGAACAAGCTTCGGAGAGGTTGCACTCAAATGGACTTTTAAGTATGAAAGCGAGGAGCGACAGCAATGATGGTGACACCGTTGCAAAGCTGACTGTGTGCTGAAGATGCCCAGCACATGTTTTCCATCCTGGCTCTTCGGCTCTAAGAGCAGAGGCCAGACGTTCGTGCTCTAATTGCTGTGCTACTTGGCAGCTCACAGCAAGCTCTGTAGAGGTTGCGTTCGAGTGTACTTTTAGGTATGAAACCGAGGAGCGACAGCAATGATGGAGGCACTGTTGCAAAGCTGACTGTGTGCAGAAGATTCAGAGCACCAGCTGTCCCTACTGGCTCTTCGATTGTGGGAGCAGACGGCAACTGTTCCTGCTCTACTCACTGTGCTGCTGGGCAGCCGAGAGCAAGCTCCGAAGAGGGTGCATTCAAATGGACCTTTAGGTATGAAAGCGAGGAGCGACAGCAATGATGGTGACACCGTTGGAAAGCTGACTGTGTGCTGAAGATGCCCAGCACATGCTTTCCCTCCCGGCTCTTCGGATCTGGAGCAGAAGCCAGAAGTTCGAGCACTAATCGCTGTGCTACTGGGCAGCTGAGAAGCAGCTTTGGAGAGGTTGCATTCAAATGGACGTTTAGGTATGAAACCGAGGAGTGACAGCAATAATGGTGACAGCATTGCAAAGCTGACTGTGTGCTGAAGATGCCCAGCACATGCTTTCCCTCCTGGCTCTTCGGCTCTGAGAGCAGAGGCCAGTCTTTCGTGCTCTACTCACTGTGCAACTGGGCAGCCAAGAGCAACGAGCAGAGAAGTTGGATTCAAATGAACTTCTCGGTATGAAAGTGAGGAGCGACAGCAATGATGGAGGCACTGTTGCAAAGCTGACTGTGTGCAGAAGATTCAGAGCACCAGCTTTCCCTCCTGGCTCTTCGATTGTGGGATCAGACGGCAACTGTTCGTGCTCTACTCATTGTGCTGCTGGGCAGCCGAGAGCAAGCTCCGAAGAGGGTGCATTCAAATGGACCTTTAGGTATGACACCGAGGAGCGACAGCAATGATGGTGACACAGTTGCAAAGCTGAGTGTGTGCTGAAGATGCCCAGCACATGCTTTCCCTCCTGGCTCTTCGGCTCTGGCAGCAGACGGCAACCGTTCGTGCTCTACTCACTGTGCTGCTGGGCAGCCGAGAGCAAGCTCCGAAGAGGGTGCATTCAAATGGACCATTAGGTATGAAAACGAGGAGCGACAGCAATGATGGTGACACCGTTGCAAAGCTGACTGTGTGCTGAAGATGCCCAGCACATGCTTTCCCTCCCGGCTCTTCGGATCTGGGAGCAGAAGCCAGAAGTTCGTGCACTAATCGCTGTGCTACTGGGCAGCTGAGAAGCAGCTTTGGAGAGGTTGCATTCAAATGTACTTTTAGGTATGAAACCGAGGAGTGACACCAATAATGGTGACAGCATTGCAAAGCTGACTGTGTGCTGAAGATGCCCCGCACATGCTTTCCCTCCTGGCTCTTCGACTGTGGGAGCAGACGGGAACCCTAACAGTAACCCTAACCCTAACCCTACCCTACCCCTAACCCTAACCCTAAACCTAACCATAACCCTAAGGTCCATTTGAATGCACCCTCTTCGGAGCTTGCTCTCAGCTGCCCAGCTGCACAGTGAGTAGAGCACGAACAGTTGCCGTCTGCTCCCACAATCGAAGAGCCAGGAGGGAAAGCTGGTGCTCTGAATCTTCTGCACACAGTCAGCTTTGACCCAGTGCGTCCATCAGTGCTGTCGCTCCTCACTTTCATACCTAGAAGTTCATTTGAATCCAACTTCTCTGCTCGTTGCTCTTGGCTGCCCAGCAGCACAGTCAGTAGAGCATGAACGTCTGGCCTCTGCTCCCAGAGCCGAAGAGTCCGAAGGGAAAGCATGTGCTGGGCATCTTCAGCACACAGTCAGCTTTGCAACGGTGTCACCATCATTGCTGTCGCTCCTCGGTTTCATATGTAAAAGTCCATTTGAATGCAACGTCTCCAAAGCTTGTTCTCGGCTGCCCAGGTGCACAGTGATTAGTGCATGAACGTCTGGCCTCAGCCCTTAGAGCCGAAGAGCCAGGATGGAAAGCATGTGCTGGGCATCTTCAGCACACAGTCAGCTTTGCAACGGTGTCACCATCATTGCTGTCGCTCCTCGCTTTCATACTTAAAAGTCCATTTGAGTGCAACCTCTCCGAAGCTTGTTCTCGGCTGCCCAGGGGCAGAGCGATTAGTGCACGAACATCTGGCTTCTGCTCCCAGATCCGAAGAGCCAGGAGGGAAAGCATGTGCTGGGCATCTTCAGCACACAGTCAGCTTTGCAACGGTGTCACCATCATTGCTGTCGCTCCTCGCTTTCACACCTAAAGGTCCATTTGAATGCACCCTCTTCGGAGCTTGCTCTCGGCTGCCCAGCAGCACAGTGAGTATAGCACGAACGGTTGTCGTCTGCTCCCACAGTCGACGAGCCAGGAGGGAAAGCATGTGCTGGGCATCTTCAGCCCACAGTTAGCTTTGCAACGGTGTCACCATCATTGCTGTCGCTCCTCGGTTTCATACCTAAAAGTCCACTCGAATGCAACCTCTACGGAGCTTGCTCTGAGCTGCCAAGTAGCACAGCGATTAGAGCACGAACGTCTGGCCTCTGCTCCCAGAGCCGAAGAGCCAGGAGGGAAAGCATGTGCTGGGCATCTTCAGCACACAGTCAGCTTTGCAACGGTGTAACCATCATTGCTGTAGCTCCTCGGTTTCATACTTAAAAGTCCATTTGAGTGACACCTCTCCGAAGCTTGTTCTCGGCTGCCCAGGGGCAGAACGATTAGTGCACGAACGTCTGGCTTCTGCTCCCAGATCCGAAGAGCCAGGAGGGAAAGCATGTGCTGGGCATCTTCAACACACAGTCAGCTTTGCAACGGTGTCACCATCATTGCTGTCGCTCCTCGCTTTCATACCTAAAGGTCCATTTGAATGCACCCTCTTCGGAGCTTGCTCTCGGCTTCCCAGCTGCACAGTGAGTAGAGCACGAACAGTTGCCATCTGCTCCCCCAATCGAAGAGCCAGGAGGGAAAGCTGGTGAAAGCTTAGGGTTAGGGTTAGGGTTAGGGTTAGGGTTAGGGGTTAGGGTTAGGGGTTAGGGTTAGGGTTAGGGTTAGGTTTAGGTTTAGGGGTTAGTGTTCGGGTTAGGGTTGCCGTCTGCTCCCACAGTCGAAGAGCCAGGAGGGAAAGCATGTGCGGGGCATCTTCACCTTACAGTCAGCCTTGCAATGCTGTCACCATTATTGCTGTCACTCCTTGCTTTCATACCTAAAAGTCTATTTGAATGCAACCTCTCCAAAGCTGTTTCTCAGCTGCCCAGTAGCACAGCGATTAGTGCACGAACTTCTGGCATCTGCTCCCAGATCCGAAGAGCCGGGAGGGAAAGCATGTGCTGGGCATCTTCAGCACACAGTCAGCTTTGCAACGGTGTCACCATCATTGCTGTCGCTCCTCGCTTTCATACCTAAAGGTCCATTTGAATGCACCATCTTCGGAGCTTGCTCTCGGCTGCCCAGCTGCACAGTGTGTAGAGCACGAACAGTTGCCGTCTGCTCCCACAATCGAAGAGCCAGGAGGGAAAGCTGGTGAAAGCTTAGGGTTAGGGTTAGGGATAGGGTTAGGGTTAGGATTAGGGGTTAGGGTTAGGGGTTAGGGTTAGGGGTTAGGGTTAGGGTTAGGGTTAGGGGTTAGGGGTTAGGGTTAGGGTTGCCGTCTGCTCCCACAGTCGAGGAGCCAGGAGGGAAAGCATGTGCGGGGCATCTTCACCTCACAGTCAGCTTTGCAATGCTGTCACCATTATTGCTGTCACTCCTCGCTTTCATACCTAAAAGTCTATTTGAATGCAACCTCTCCAAAACTGTTTCTCAGCTGCCCAGTAGCACAGCGATTAGTTCACGAACTTCTGGCTTCTGCTCCCAGATCCGAAGAGCCGGGAGGGAAAGCATGTGCTGGGCATCTTCAGCACACAGTCAGCTTTGCAACAGTGCCTCCATCATTGCTGACGCTTTTCACTTTCATACCTAGAAGTTCATTTGAATCCACCTTCTCCGCTCATTGCTCTTGGCTGTCCAGCGGCACAGTCAGTAGAGCACGAACGTCTGGCCTCTGCTCCCAGAGCCGGAGAGCCAGGAAGGAAAGCATGTGCTGGGCATCTTCAGCACACAGTCAGCTTTGCAACGGTGTCACCATCATTGCTGTCGCTCCTCGCTTTCATACCTAAAGGTCCATTTGAATGCACCCTCTTCGGAGCTTCCTCTCGGCTGCCCAGCAGCACAGTGAGTAGAGCACGAACGGTTTCCGTCTGCTGCAAGAGCCGAAGAGCCAGGAGGGAAAGCATGTGCTGGGCATCTTCAGCACACAGTCAGCTTTGCAACGGTGTCACCATCATTGCTGTCGCTCCTCGGTGTCATACCTAAATGTCCATTTGAATGCACCCTCTTCGGAGCTTGCTCTCGGCTGCCCAGCAGCACTGTGAGTAGAGCACGAACAGTTGCCGTCTGCTCCCACAATCGAAGAGCCAGGAGGGAAAGCTGGTGCTCTGAATCTTCTGCACACAGTCAGCTTTGACCCAGTGCGTCCATCATTGCTGTCGCTCCTCACTTTCATACCTAGAAGTTCATTTGAATCCAACTTCTCTGCTCGTTGCTCTTGGCTGCCCAGCAGCACAGTCAGTAGAGCATGAACGTCTGGCCTCTGCTCCCAGATCCGAAGAGCCAGGAGTGAAAGCATGTGCTGGCATCTTCAGCACACAGTCAGCTTTGCAACGGGTGTCACCATCATTTGCTGTCTCTCCTCGGTTTCATATGTAAAAGTCCATTTGAATGCAACGTCTCAAAAGCTTTTCTCGGCTGCCCAGGGGCACAGTCATTAGTGCATGAACGTCTGGCCTCTGCTCTTAGAGCCGAAGAGCCAGGATGGAAAGCATGTGCTGGGCATCTTCAGCACACAGTTAGCTTTGCAACGGTGTCACCATCATTGCTGTCGCTCCTCGGTTTCAATCTTAAAAGTCCATTTGAGTGCAACCTCTCCGAAGCTTGTTCTCGGCTGCCCAGTAGCTCAGCGATTAGTGCACGAACGTCTGGCTTCTGCTCCCAGATCCGAAGAGCCGGGAGGGAAAGCATGTGCTGGGCATCTTCAGCACACAGTCAGCTTTGCAACGGTGTCACCATCATTGCTGTTGCCCCTCGCTTTCATACCTAAAGGTCCATTTGAATGCACCCCTCTTCAGAGCTTGCTCTCGGCTGCCCAGCATCACAGTGAGTAGAGCACGAACGGTTGTCGTCTGCTCCCACAGTCGAAGAGCCAGGAGGAAAGCATGTGCTGGGCATCTTCAGCACACAGTCAGCTTTGCAATGCTGTCACCTTTACTGCTGTCGCTCCTCGCTTTCATACCTAAACGTCCATTGAAAGCACCCTCTTCGGAGCTTGCTCTCGGCTGCCCAGCAGCACAGTGAGTAGAGCACGAACGGTTGCCGTCTGCTCCCACAATCGAAGAGCCAGGAGGGAAAGCATGTGCTGGGCATCTTCAGCACACAGTCAGCTTTGCAACGGTGTCAACCATCATTGCTGCCGCTCCTCGCTTTCATACCTAAGGTCCATTTGAATGCACCCTCTTCGGAGCTTGCTCTCGGCTGCCCAGCAGCACAGTGAGTAGAGCACGAACGGTTGCCGTCTGCTAGCACAGTGGAGCAGCCAGGAGGGAAAGCATTTGCTGGGTATCTTCAGCACACAGTCAGCTTTGCAACAGTGCCTCCATCATTGCTGACGCTTTTCACTTTCATACCTAGAAGTTCATTTGAATCCACCATCTCCGCTCATTGCTCTTGCTTGTCCAGCGGCACAGTCAGTAGAGCACGAACGTCTGGCCTCTGCTCCCAGAGCCGAAGAGCCAGGAAGGAAAGCATGTGGTGGGCATTCTTCAGCACACAGTCAGATTTCCAACGGTGTCACCATCATTGCTGTCGCTCCTCGCTTTCATACCTAAAGGTCCATTTGAATGCACCCTCTTCGGAGCTTTCTCTCGGCTGCCGAGCAGCACAGTGAGTAGAGCACGAACGGTTGCCGGTCTGCTGCCAGAGCCGAAGATCCAGGAGGGAAAGCATGTGCTGGGCATCTTCAGCACACAGTCAGCTTTGCAACGGTGTCACCATCATTGCTGTCGCTCCTCGGTTTTCATTGTAAAAGTCCATTTGAATGCAACGTCTCCAAAGCTTGTTCTCGGCTGCCCAGGGGCACAGTGATTAGTGCATGAACGTCTGGCCTCTGCTCTTAGAGCCGAAGAGCCAGGAGGAAAACATGTGCTGGGCATCTTCAGCACACAGTCAGCTTTGCAACGGTGTCACCATCATTGCTGTCGCTCCTCGGTGTCATACCTAAAGGTCCATTTGAATGCACCCTCTTCGGAGCTTGCTCTCGGCTGTCCAGCAGCACAGTGAGTAGAGCACGAACGGTTGCCGTCTGCTCCCACAGTCGAAGAGCCAGGAGGGAAAGCATGTGCTGGGCATTTTCAGCCCACATTTAGCTTTGCAACGGTTTCACCATCATTGCTGTCGCTCCTCGGTTTCATACCTAAAAGTCCACTCGAATGCAACCTCTACGGAGCTTGCTCTGAGCTGCCAAGTAGCAAAGCGATTAGAGCACGAACGTCTGGGCCTCTGCTCCCAGAGCCGAAGAGCCAGGAGGGAAAGCATGTGCTGGGCATCTTCAGCACACAGTCAGCTTTGCAACGGTGTCACCATCATTGGCTGTCGCTCCTCGCTTTTCATACTTAAAAGTCCATTTGAGTGCAACCTCTCCGAAGCTTGTTCTCGGCTGCCCAGGGGCAGAACGATTAGTGCACGAACGTCTGGCTTCTGCTCCCAGATCCGAAGAGCAGGAGGGAAAGCATGTGCTGGGCATCTTCAGCACACAGTCAGCTTTGCAACGGTGTCACCATCATTGCTGTCGCTCCTCGCTTTCATACCTAAAGGTCCATTTGAATGCACCCTCTTCGGAGCTTGCTCTCGGCTGCCCAGCAGCACAGTGAGTGGAGCACGAACGGTTGCCCGTCTTCTAGGCACAGTGGAGGAGCCAGGAGGGAAAGCATGTGCTGGGCATCTTCAGCACACAGTCAGCTTTGCAACAGTGCCTCCATCATTGCTGACGCTTTTCACTTTCATACCTAGAAGTTCATTTGAATCCACCTTCTCCGCTCATTGCTCTTGGCTGTCCAGCGGCACAGTCAGTAGAGCACGAACGTCTGGCCTCTGCTCCCAGAGCCGAAGAGCCAGGAAGGAAAGCATGTGCTGGGCATCTTCAGCACACAGTCAGCTTTGCAACGGTGTCACCGTCATTGCTGTCGCTCCTCGCTTTCATACCTAAACGTCCCATTTGAATGCACCCTCTTCGGAGCTTTCTCTCGGCTGCCGAGCAGCACAGTGAGTAGAGCACGAACGGTTTGGCGTCTGCTGCCAGAGCCGAAGAGCCAGGAGGGGAAGCATGTGCTGGGCATCTTCAGCAACAGTCAGCTTTGCAACGGTGTTGTAGAGAGCTTAACAACAGAATGGCTAAGTAACAGAGGTCATGATACTGTGCAGCTGGTGGAAATATAGGCCTCAAGGCTACGGTAATCTTGTGGTTAATGTTCACCCTGAGTTGCTCAAGAAACCGGATGTACATCTTGCTGAGATAGCGCCATCTTGCTGAGATGGCGCAACGGTAATGCTTGGGCAAGCTGGGACAAGCTGGGACATGTCGAGGCATGTTGAAGCAGGAGGCGGTCACGGTTGCTTGGGAGGCCCCTGCGTCAGCACGGGCTGACCAATGATTTTGCTGTATCCTAGCAGGAAATGTATCTAACACTGCAGGCTATAAAAAGGGTTGTATCTTGCTAAATAAACGAGACTTGCTGACCATGAGAGCATGAGGCTTGTCTCCCGTGACTCCAACAATTGGCGCCCGAACAGGGACCCGAACAGGGAACGGGGATCCCTCCTTCTGCCTAGAGGAGTTGCGTTGGGTGCAGGTCTCGACATAAAGACGGCTTCTGCAGGACTGCAGTGACACATCGGTGGGCTGCTTGCTTTCTGCTTTGGGCCCAGAGCGCAGCATCGGCTGGCTCTGCTGCTACGCGTTGCCGACGCCTGGAGGGTGCAACGGATCCGGTAAATATGGACAGGCAAGCAGCGTATGATCTTTTCACTGCCTTCCTCCGTCATCGGGGGGTAAAGGCTTAGATTTTGATAAGTACCCGGAATACGGGGACCCGGAATACAGGGCCCCGGCCAACGGGGACCCGGGATACAGGGCCCCGGTCGACGGGGACCCGGAACGGCGAGTGAGCGGCGCCGGCGGCAGCGGCCGGTAAGCGCGGGCAATGCTGCTGCGGTGGCGTGACGGACCCGGGTGCTTCGGCTAACCGAAAGAATCCGCCGCTGGGGCGAACCAGACACTGCTGCGTCGGGAGGCCGATCCGGAGACCGAGGTTACAGGACGACCCAGAAGAAGACGATCTGGAAAAGGCTGGCCATGAAAATGGACCGAGAGGTAGCCCTGGACTTATTACAGTGCTTTTTATAAAAGCGGGGAACTGAGCCCTGAACTTTTTACAGTGCTTTTTATAAAAGCAGGGAATTGAGCCTGAGACTCTAAAGCAGCTAGCAGGTCTAGTGGCTAGGGAAGGCTAAGAGATTTTTTTTACAGATCCTAATACAATATTTGAGGAGAGTGAGTGGCGAAAGTTTGGTGATGAACTATTTGACTCAGTGCTTAATGATTATAAAAAAGGCAAAGAAACTCGGTAAAACCACGGAGGGAAGTAATGAACTGTATAAAAAGATACAAGGCAGAAAGAAAACTGCCGCGGTAGCAACGAAGAAATAGGAACAGACGTGCCCGGTCGGTTGAAACCGGGGGAAGATTACAACGCGTTCCCCCCCCCCAACTCGCGAGAGCACAGGGTTTCCCCTCCCCCCCCACCCCCCTCCCTTCCTTTTCTCCCCTCCATCAGAAGGTGCCGCGGAGAGGTGTAACCCCCTGCTCCCCCACCACCCCAGTTCCGAAAGTAGGGACTTTGAAAGGACAGAGAAAGTATATTAGAAGGTATACGCATGATAAATGTCGAGGAATCCGAAAGAAAGAGGGCGGTGCCGCGCCGGATCGATTGCGGCGCCACTGTGAAGCACGCAGTAGAAAATAGGGATCATGCGCTAGCGGGAGATTTAAAGGAACCGCGAGCCTCTCCAACCCACTACGCCGTAGAGTGAAAAAATGAAGGATCAGCCCCCGAATCCCCTGAATCCGAGCCAGATTTATATCCTCTGTTTCCAGACCCTGACTCTTGGTCTCCCGGGTCGGTCTGCTCAGACTTACTGGCCCTGGAGACGCTCAGTTGTAACAATGGGTAACCAAATATGTGATCATTACTGGGGAATTTTCTGCAATGGGCATCTTTGCATATCCTATGTTTACTACACAGCAGGGGGCTAAAGAGTGGGAAGCTCTATATGTTATGATTTTTTCTTGCAATTGACAGGGAGAGCCCATACAGTTTTCTCTGTGATACTCATGTACTAGAAGTTGGTAAATATAAGTATGACCAGGTTTCTATCAACCCTTGGAGACCTCTGTAGATACTGCTGGCCACTTCTTCCAGCACAGGCTGGCCACCTGTGTCGGAATGAGTGTGCATTTTTCTCAGTATAAAAGCCCAAGCTCATACGATGTGGGGGAGGCAGAGCCTCTGCGGGGACGCCTGCTAAGTTGAGCCTGCCACCTCGCACTGCAGTGATGCTTCTCGGAGCTGGTTTGCTGTTAGTCTCCACAGGGTCCTTGTTCTGTACGTGGGACTGTAGTGGGAGTAATTGATGGCTTTTTGCAGGGGACTACAAAAAAAAAAAAAAAAAAAAAAAAAAGAGGGGGGAAGAGAGAGAGTAATGATGCTGCACTTAACCTGTCTAACCTGTCTACTTCTGAAGAACTGATAACCTGGGGGAGGGGGTATATTTGTGTCCTCCTGCCTACAGGTCCATGGTGACTGCCTGCAAAGTTTGTCAAGCCTTGCCATGAGCTGGACAGACGAATGGATAAACCTGATGCCTCAGCTACAGGAGCTGACCGTGATTACCCCAAGCAGGAATGAGATAGAGGAAGAGAAAGAACAAATAACTGCAAAACATCACTTGGGGGCAACTGAAAAGTAACATCCTGAATATGTGTGCTTGTAAAGTAGCTATATTAGAGGTTGTGATTTTGTGTATAAAACCACCTGTATTTACTAGCTAGTTGCTAATAAGAAACTGCCTGCAGAACCTTTTGTTGTTGGAACAGGACATGGATGTGAAGAGTTTGATGGAATGTGTTGTATGAGTCTCTCTGATCACTCTAATTCCATTCATAAGTAATTGGCGCTATTGAAAGACAATATGCGAAAATTACAAGAGACAAAGTGATCCTTTCACAAACTGGTTAGCGTCCTTTGGATTATCTCCATGGTTAATTACTTTGATAGAAAAAATTGTTTTGGTGTTGGCTATAATCTTGCTTGCAATTTTGCTTTTACCATGTATTATGCAGTGTTTGCAAAAAATGATATCGAATACCTTTAATCATAATATGGCTATGCTTGCTACTAAAGAAAACAGGGGAAGTGTAGAGAGCTTAACAACAGAATGGCTAAGTAACAGAGGTCATGATACTGTGCAGCTGGTGGAAATATAGGCCTCAAGGCTACGGTAATCTTGTGGTTAATGTTCACCCTGAGTTGCTCAAGAAACAGGATGTACATCTTGCTGAGATAAGCGCCATCTTGCTGAGATGGCGCAACGGTAATGCTTGGGCAAGCTGGGACAAGCTGGGACATGTCGAGGCATGTTGAAGCAGGAGGCGGTCACGGTTCCTTGGGAGGCCCCTGCGTCAGCACGGGCTGACCAATGATTTTGCTGTATCCTAGCAGGAAATGTATCTAACACTGCAGGGCTATAAAAAGGGTTGTATCTTGCTAAATAAAAGAGACTTGCTGACCATGAGAGCATGAGGCTTGTCTCCCGCGACTCCAACACGGTGCCACCATCATTGCTGTCGCTCCTCGGTGTCATACCTAAAGGTCCATTTGAATGCACCCTCTTCGGAGCTTGCTCTCGGCTGCCCAGCAGCACAGTGAGTAGAGCACGAACAGTTGCCGTCTGCTCCCACAATCGAAGAGCCAGGAGGGAAAGCTGGTGCTCTGAATCTTCTGCACTCAGTCAGCTTTGACCCAGTGCATCCATCATTGCTGTCGCTCCTCACTTTCATACCTAGAAGTTCATTTGAATCCAACTTTTCTGCTCGTTGCTCTTGGCTGCCCAGCAGCACAGTCAGTAGAGCATGAACGTCTGGCCTCTGCTCCCAGATCCGAAGAGCCAGGAGGGAAAGCATGTGCTGGGCATCTTCAGCCACAGTCAGCTTTGAAACGGTGTCACCATCATTGCTGTCAGCTCCTTGGCTTTCATACCTAAGGTCCATTTGAATGCACCCTCTTCGGAGCTTGCTCTCGGCTGCCCAGCTGCCACAGTGAGTAGAGCACGAACGGTTGCCGTCTGCTCCACAATCGAAGAGCAGGAGGAAGCTGGTGAAAGCTAGGGTTAGGGATAAGGGTTAGGGTTAGGGTTAGGGTTAGGGGTTAGGGTTAGGGGTTAGGGTTAGGCTTAGGGTTAGGGTTAGGGTTAGGGGTTAGGGTTAGGGTTAGGGTTATGGTAAGGTTAGGGTTAGTGTTAGTGTTAGGGTAGGGTTAGGGTTAGGGTTAGGGTTAGGGTTAGGGTTAGGGTTACTGTCTGCTCCCACAGTCGAATGAGCCGGAGGGAAAGCATGTGCGGGGCATCATCAGCACACAGTCAGCTTTGCAATGCCGTCACCATTATTGCTGTCACTCCTCGGTTTCATACCTAAAAGTACATTTGAATGCAACGTCTACAAAGCTGCTTCTCATCTGCCCGGTAGCTCAGCGGTTAGTGCACGAACTTCTGGCTTCTGCTCCCAGATCCGAAGAGCCGGGAGGGGAAAGCATGTGCTGGGCATCTTCAGCACACAGTCTGCTTTGCAACGGTGTCACCATCATTGCTGTCGCTCCTCGCTTTCATACCTAAAAGTCCATTTGAATGCACCCTCTTCGGAGCTTGCTCTCGGCCTGCCCAGCAGCACAGTGAGTAGAGCACGAACGGTTGCCGTCTGCTCCCACAATCGAAGAGCCAGTAGGGAATGCTGGTGCTGGGCATCTTCAGCACACAGTCAGCTTTGCAACGGTGTCACCATCATTGCTGTCGCTCCTCGCTTTCATACTTAAAAGTCCATTTGAGTGCAACCTCTCTGAAGCTTGTCCTCGGCTGCCCAGGGGCAGAACGATTAGTGCACGAAGGTCTGCTTCTGCTCCCACAGTCGAAGAGCAGGGAGGGAAGCATGTGCTGCGCATCTTCAGCACACAGTCAGCTTTGCAACGGTGTCACCATCATTGCTGTCGCTCCTCGGTTTCATACTTAAAAGTCCATTTGAGTGCAACCTCTCCGAAGCTTGTTCTCGGATGCCCAGGGCTGAACGATTAGTGCACGAACGTCTAGCTTCTGCTCCAGATCCGAAGAGCCAGGAGGGAAAGCATGTGCTGGGCATCTTCAGCACACAGTCAGCTTTGCAACGGTGTCACCATCATTGCTGTCGCTCCTCGCTTTCATACCTAAAGGTCCATTTGAATGCACCCTCTTCGGAGCTTGCTCTCGGCTGCCCCAGCTGCACAGTGAGTAGAGCACGAACGGTTGCCGTCTGCTCCACAAACGAAGAGCCAGGAGGGAAAGCTGGTGAAAGCTTAGGGTTAGGGTTAGGGTAAGGGTTAGGGTTAGGGTTAGGGTTAGGGTTAGGGGTTAGGGTAGGGTTAGGGTTAGGGGTTAGGGTTAGGGTTAGGGGTTAGGGTAGGGTTAGGGTTATGGTTAGGTTTAGGGTTAGTGTTAGTGTTAGGGGTAGGGTTAGGGTTAGGGTTAGGGTTGGGTTAGGGTTAGGGTTAGGGTTAGGGTTAGGTTGCCGTCTGCTCCCACAGTCGATGAGCCAGGAGGGAAAGCATGTGCGGGGCATCTTCAGCACACAGTCAGCTTTGCAACGGTGTCACCATCATTGCTGTCGCTCCGCGGTGTCATACCGAAAGGTCCATTTGAATGCACCCTCTTCACAGCTTGCTCTCGGCTGCCCAGCAGCACAGTGAGTAGAGCACGAACGGTTGTCGTCTGCTCCCACAGTCGAAGAGCCAGGAGGGAAATCATGTGCGGGGCATCTTCAGCACACAGTCAGCTTTGCAATGCTGTCACCATTATTGCTGTCACTCCTCGGTTTCATACCTAAAAGTACATTTGAATGCAACTCTCCAAAGCTGCTTCTCAGTTGCCCAGTAGCTCCAGCAGATTAGTGCACAAACTTCTGGCCTCTGCTCCAGAGCCGAAGAGCCGGGAGGGAAAGCATGTGCTGGGCATCTTCAGCACACAGTCAGCTTTGCAACGGTGTCACCATCATTGCTGTCGCTCCTCGGTTTCATACCTAAAGTCCATTTGAAAGCACCCTCTTCGGAGCTTCCTCCTCGGCTGCCCAGCAGCACAGTGAGTAGAGCACGAACGGTTGCCGTCTGCTCCCACAGTCGAAGAGCCAGGAGGGAAAGCATGTGCTGGGCATCTTCAGCACACAGTCAGCTTTGCAACGGTGTCACCATCATTGCTGTCGCTCCGCGGTGTCATACCTAAATGTCCATTTGAATGCACCCTCTTCGGAGCTTGCTCTCGGCTGCCCGGCAGCACAGTGAGTAGAGCACGAACAGTTGCCGTCTACTCCCAGAATTGAAGAGCCAGTAGGGAAAGCTGGTGCTCTGAATCTTCTGCACACAGTCAGCTTTGCAAACAGTGCCTCCATCATTGCTGTCGCTCCTCACTTTCATACCGAGAAGTCATTTGAATCCAACTTCTCTGCTCGTTGCTCTTGGCTGCCCAGCAGCACAGTCAGTAGAGCACGAACGTCTGCTTCTGCTCCCAGATCCGAAGAGCCAGGAGGGAAAGCATGTGCTGGGCATCTTCAGCACACAGTCAGCTTTGCAACGGTGTCACCATCATTGCTGTCGCTCCTCGGTGTCATACCTAAAGGTCCATTTTAATGCACCCTCTTCGGAGCTTGCTCTCGGCTGCTGAGCTGCATAGTGAGTAGAGCACGAACGGTTGCCGTCTGCTGCCAGAGCCGAAGAGCCAGGAGAGGAAAGCATGTGCTGGGCATCTTCAGCACGCAGTCAGCTTTGCAACGGTGTCACCATCATTGCTGTCGCTCCTCGGTTTCATACCTAAAAGTCCACTAGAATGCAACCTCTACGGAGCTTGCTCTGAGCTGCCAAGTAGCAATGCGATTAGAGCACGAACGTCCTGGCTTCTGCTCCCAGATCCGAAGAGCCAGGAGGGGAAAGCATATGCTGGGGCATCTTCAGCACACAGTCAGCTTTGCAACGGTGTCACCATCGTTGCTGTCGCTCCTCGCTTTCATACCTAAAGGTCCATTTGAATGCACCCTCTTCGGAGCTTGCTCTCGGCTGCCCAGCTGCACAGCGAAGATAGAGCACGAACAGATGCCGTCTGCTCCCACAATCGAAGAGCCAGGAGGGAAAGCTGGTGAAAGGTTAGGGTTAGGGTTAGGGTTAGGGTTTCGGTTAGGGTTAGGGGTTAAGGTTAGGTGTTAGGGTTAGGGTTAGTGTTAGGGTTAGGGTTAGGGGTTAGGGTTAGGGTTAGGGTTATGGTTAGGTTTAGGGTTAGGGTTAGGGTTAGGGGTAGGGTTAGGGTTAGGCTAAGGGTTAGGGTTGGGTTAGGGTTAGGGTTAGGGTTAGGTTTAGGTTTAGGGTTAGGGTTAGGGGTAGGGTTAGCTTTAGGTTTAGGGTTAGGGGTAGGGTTAGGGTTAGGGTTAGGGTTATGGTTATGTTTGGGTTAGGGTTAGGGTTAGGGTTGCCGTCTGCTCCCACAGTCGAAGAGCCAGGAGGGAAAGCATGTGCTGGGCATCTTCAGCACACAGTCAGCTTTGCAACGGTGTCACATCATTGCTGTCGCTCCTCGGTTTCATATGTAAACATCCATTTGAATGCAACGTCTCCAAAGCTTGTTCTCGGCTCCCCAGGGGCACAGTGATTAGTGCATGAACGTCTGGCCTCTGCTCTTAGAGCCGAAGAGCCAGGATGGAAAACATGTGCTGGGCATCTTCAGCACACAGTCCGCTTTGCAACGGTGTCACCATCATTGCTGTCGCTCCTTTGTTTCATACTTAAAAGTCCATTTGAGTGCAACCTCTCCGAAGCTTGTTCTCGGCTGCCCAGGGGTGCTCTGAATCTTCTGCACACAGTCAGCTTTGCAACAGTGCCTCCATCCTGTCGCTCCTCACTTTCATACCGAGAAGTTCATTTGAATCCAACTTCTCTGCTCGTTGCTCTTGGCTGCCCAGCAGCACAGTCAGTAGAGCACGAACGTCTGGCTTCTGCTCCCAGATCCGAAGAGCCAGGAGGGAAAGCATGTGCTGGGCATCTTCAGCACACAGTCAGCTTTGCAACGGTGTCACCATCATTGCTGTCGCTCCTCGGTGTCATACCTAAAGGTCCATTTTAATGCACCCTCTTCGGAGCTTGCTCTCGGCTGCTGAGCTGCATAGTGAGTAGAGCACGAACGGTTGCCGTCTGCTGCCAGAGCCGAAGAGCCAGGAGGGAAAGCATGTGCTGGGCATCTTCAGCACGCAGTCAGCTTTGCAACGGTGTCACCATCATTGCTGTCGCTCCTCGGTTTCATACCTAAAAGTCCACTAGAATGCAACCTCTACGGAGCTTGCTCTGAGCTGCCAAGTAGCAATGCGATTAGAGCACGAACGTCTGGCTTCTGCTCCCAGATCCGAAGAGCCAGGAGGGAAAGCATATGCTGGGCATCTTCAGCACACAGTCAGCTTTGCAACGGTGTCACCATCGTTGCTGTCGCTCCTCGCTTTCATACCTAAAGGTCCATTTGAATGCACCCTCTTCGGAGCTTGCTCTCGGCTGCCCAGCTGCACAGCGAGTAGAGCACGAACAGATGCCGTCTGCTCCCACAATCGAAGAGCCAGGAGGGAAAGCTGGTGAAAGGTTAGGGTTAGGGTTAGGGTTAGGGTTTCGGTTAGGGTTAGGGGTTAAGGTTAGGTGTTAGGGTTAGGGTTAGTGTTAGGGTTAGGGTTAGGGGTTAGGGTTAGGGTTAGGGTTATGGTTAGGTTTAGGGTTAGGGTTAGGGTTAGGGGTAGGGTTAGGGTTAGGCTAAGGGTTAGGGTTGGGTTAGGGTTAGGGTTAGGGTTAGGTTTAGGTTTAGGGTTAGGGTTAGGGGTAGGGTTAGCTTTAGGTTTAGGGTTAGGGGTAGGGTTAGGGTTAGGGTTAGGGTTATGGTTATGTTTGGGTTAGGGTTAGGGTTAGGGTTGCCGTCTGCTCCCACAGTCGAAGAGCCAGGAGGGAAAGCATGTGCTGGGCATCTTCAGCACACAGTCAGCTTTGCAACGGTGTCACATCATTGCTGTCGCTCCTCGGTTTCATATGTAAACATCCATTTGAATGCAACGTCTCCAAAGCTTGTTCTCGGCTCCCCAGGGGCACAGTGATTAGTGCATGAACGTCTGGCCTCTGCTCTTAGAGCCGAAGAGCCAGGATGGAAAACATGTGCTGGGCATCTTCAGCACACAGTCCGCTTTGCAACGGTGTCACCATCATTGCTGTCGCTCCTTTGTTTCATACTTAAAAGTCCATTTGAGTGCAACCTCTCCGAAGCTTGTTCTCGGCTGCCCAGGGGTGCTCTGAATCTTCTGCACACAGTCAGCTTTGCAACAGTGCCTCCATCATTGCTGACGCTTTTCACTTTCACACCTAGAAGTTCATTTGAATCCACCTTCTCCGCTCATTGCTCTTGGCTGTCCAGCGGCACAGTCAGTAGAGCACGAACGTCTGGCCTCTGCTCCCAGAGCCGAAGAGCCCGGAGGGAAAGCATGTGCTGGGCATCTTCAGCACACAGTCAGCTTTGCAACGGTGTCACCATCATTGCTGTCGCTCCTCGCTTTCATACCTAAACGTCCATTTGAAAGCACCCTCTTCGGAGCTTGCTCTCGGCTGCCCAGCAGCACAGTGAGTAGAGCACGAACGGTTGCCGTCTGCTCCCACAGTCGAAGAGCCAGGAGGGAAAGCATGTGCTGGGCATCTTCAGCACACAGTCAGCTTTGCAATGGTGTCACCATCATTGCTGTCGCTCCTCGCTTTCATACTTAAAGGTCCATTTGATTGCACCATCTTCGGAGCTTGCTCTCGGCTGCCCAGCTGCACAGTGAGTAGAGCACGAACAGTTGCCGTCTGCTCCCACAATCGAAGAGCCAGGAGGGAAAGCTAGTGAAAGCTTAGGATTAGAGTTAGGGTTAGGGTTAGGGTTAGGGTTAGGGGTTAGGGTTAGGGGTTAGGGTTAGGGTTAGTGTTAGGGGTTAGGGTTAGGGTTAGGGTTATGGTTAGGTTTAGGGTTAGGGCTAGGGTTAGGGGTAGGGTTAGGGTTAGGCTTAGGGTTAGGGTTGGGTTGGGGTTAGGGTTAGGGTTAGGGTTAGGGTTAGGGTTGCCGTCTGCTCCCACAGTCGAAGAGCCAGGAGGGAAAGCATGTGCGGGGCATCTTCAGCACACAGTCAGCTTTGCAATGCTGTCACCATTATTGCTGTCACTCCTCGGTTTCATACCTAAAAGTACATTTGAATGCAACCTCTCCAAAGCTGCTTCTCAGCTGCCCAGTAGCACAGCGAATAGTGCACGAACTTCTGGCTTCTGCTCCCAGATCCGAAGAGCCGGGAGGGAAAGCATGTGCTGGGCATCTTCAGCACACAGTCAGCTTTGCAACGGTGTCACCATCATTGCTGTCGCTCCTCGCTTTCATACCTAAAGGTCCATTTGAATGCACCCTCTTCGGAGCTTGCTCTCTGCTGCCCAGCAGCACAGTGAGTAGAGCACGAACGGTTGCCGTCTGCTAGCACAGTGGAGGAGCCAGGAGGGAAAGCATGTGCTGGGCATCTTCAGCACACAGTCAGCTTTGCAACAGTGCCTCCATCATTGCTGACGATTTTCACTTTCATACCTAGAAGTTCATTTGAATCCACCTTCTCCGCTCATTGCTCTTGGCTGTCCAGCGGCACAGTCAGTAGAGCACGAACGTCTGGCCTCTGCTCCCAGAGCCGAACAGGCAGGAAGGAAAGCATGTGCTGGGCATCTTCAACACACAATCAGCTTTGCAACGGTGTCACCATCATTGCTGTCGCTCCTCGGTGTCATACCTAAAGGTCCATTTGAATGCACCCTCTTCGGAGCTTTTTCTCGGCTGCACAGCAGCACAGTGAGTAGAGCACGAACGGTTGCCGTCTGCTCCCACAGTCGAAGAGCCAGGAGGGAAAGCATGTGCTGGGCATCTTCAGCCCACAGTTAGCTTTGCAACGGTTTCACCATCATTGCTGTCGCTCCTCGGTTTCATACCTAAAAGTCCACTCGAATGCAACCTCTACGGAGCTTGCTCTGAGCTGCCAAGTAGCAAAGCGATTAGAGCACGAACGTCTGGCCTCTGCTCCCAGAGCCGAAGAGCCAGGAGGGAAAGCATGTGCTGGGCATCTTCAGCACACAGTCAGCTTTGCAACGGTGTCACCATCATTGCGGTCGCTCCTCGGTTTCATACTTAAAAGTCCATTTGAGTGCAACCTCTGCGAAGCTTGTTCTCGGCTGCCCAGGGGCAGAACGATTAGTGCACGAACGTCTGGCTTCTGCTCCCAGATCTGAAGAGCCAGGAGGGAAAGCATATGCTGGGCATCTTCAGCACACAGTCAGCTTTGCAACGGTGTCACCATCATTGCTGTCGCTCCTCGCTTTCATACCTAAAGGTCCATTTGAATGCACCCTCTTCGGAGCTTGCTCTCGGCTGCCCAGCTGCACAGTGAGTAGATCACGAACAGATGCCGTCTGCTCCCACAATCGAAGAGCCAGGAGGGAAAGTTGGTGAAAGGTTACGGTTAGGGTTAGGGTTAGGGTTTGAGTTAGGGTTAGGGGTTAAGGTTAGGGGTTAGGGTTAGGGTTAGTGTTAGGGTTAGGGTTAGCGGTTAGGGTTAGGGTTAGGGTTATGGTTAGGTTTAGGGTTAGGGTTAGTGTTAGGGGTAGGGTTAGGGTTGCCGTCTGCTCCCACAGTCGAAGAGCCAGGAGGGAAAGCATGTGCGGGGCATCTTCAGCACACAGTCAGCTTTGCAATGCTGTCACCATTATTGCTGTCACTCCTCGGTTTCATACCTAAAAGTACATTTGAATGCAACCTCTCCAAAGCTGCTTCTCAGCTTCCCAGTAGCACAGCGATTAGTGCACGAACTTCTGGTTTCTGCTCCCAGATCCGAAGAGCCGGGAGGGAAAGCATGTGCTGGGCATCTTCAGCACACAGTCAGCTTTGCAACGGTGTCACCATCATTGCTGTCGCTCCTCGCTTTCATACCTAAAGGTCCATTTGAATGCACCCTCTTCAGAGCTTGCTCTCGGCTGCCCAGCAGCACAGTGAGTAGAGCACGAACGGTTGTCGTCTGCTCCCACAGTCGAAGAGCCAGGAGGGAAAGCATGTGCTGTGCATCTTCAGCTCACAGTCAGCTTTGCAATGCTGTCACCATTATTGCTGTCACTCCTCGGTTTCATACCTAAAAGTACATTTGAATGCAACCTCTCCAAAGCTGCTTCTCAGCTGCCCAGTAGCTCAGCGATTAGTGCACGAACGTCTGGCCTCTGCTCCCAGAGCCGAAGAGCCAGGAGGGAAAGCATGTGCTGGGCATCTTCAGCACACAGTCAGCTTTGCAACGGTGTCATCATCATTGCTGTCGCTCCTCGGTTTCATACCTAAAGCTCCATTTGAATGCACCCTCTTCGGAGCTTGCTCTCGGCTGCCCAGCAGCACAGTGAGTAGAGCACGAACGGTTGCCGTCTGCTAGCACAGTGGAGGAGCCAGGAGGGAAAGCATGTGCTGGGCATCTTCAGCACACAGTCAGCTTTGCAACAGTGCCTCCATCATTGCTGACGCATTTCACTTTCATACCTAGAAGTTCATTTGAATCAACCTTCTCCGCTCATTGCTCTTGGCTGTCCAGCGGCACAGTCAGTAGAGCTCGAACGTCTGGCCTCTGCTACCAGAGCGGAAGAGCCAGGAAGGAAAGCATGTGCTGGGCATCTTCAGCACACAATCAGCTTTGCAACGGTGTCACCATCATTGCTGTCGCTCCTCGCTTTCATACCTAAAGGTCCATTTGAATGCACCCTCTTCGGAGCTTGCTCTCGGCTGCTGAGCTGCATAGTGAGTTGAGCACGAACGGTTGCCGTCTGCTGCCAGAGCCGAAGAGCCAGGAGGGAAAGCATGTGCTGGGCATCTTCAGCACACAGTCAGCTTTGCAACGGTGTCACCATCATTGCTGTCGCTCCTCGGTGTCATACCTAAAGGTCCATTTGAATGCACCCTCTTCGGAGCTTGCTCTCGGCTGCCCAGCAGCACAGTGAGTAGAGCACGAACGGTTGCCGTCTGCTCCCACAGTCGAAGAGCCAGGAGGGAAAGCATGTGCTGGGCATTTTCAGCCCACAGTTAGCTTTGCAACGGTTTCACCATCATTGCTGTCGCTCCTCGGTTTCATACCTAAAAGTCCACTCGAATGCAACCTCTACGGAGCTTGCTCTGAGCTGCCAAGTAGCAAAGCGATTAGAGCACGAACGTCTGGCCTCTGCTCCCAGAGCCGAAGAGCCAGGAGGGAAAGCATGTGCTGGGCATCTTCAGCACACAGTCAGCTTTGCAACGGTGTCACCATCATTGCTGTCGCTCCTCGCTTTCATACCTAAAGGTCCATTTGAATGCACCCTCTTCGGAGCTTGCTCTCGGCTGCCCAGCAGCACAGTGAGTAGAGCACGAACGGTTGTCGTCTGCTCCCACAGTCGAAGAGCCAGGAGGGAAAGCATGTGCTGGGCATCTTCAGCACACAGTCAGCTTTGCAACGGTGTCACCATCATTGCTGTCGCTCCTCGGTTTCATACTTAAAAGTCCATTTGAGAGCAACCTCTCCGAAGCTTGTTCTCGGCTGCCCAGGGGCAGAACGATTAGTGCACGGACGTCTGGCTTCTGCTCCCAGATCCGAAGAGCCAGGAGGGAAAGCATGTGCTGGGCATCTTCAGCACAGAGTCAGCTTTGCAACGGTGTCACCATCATTGCTGTCGCTCCTCGCTTTCATACCTAAAGGTCCATTTGAATGCACCCTCTTCGGAGCTTGCTCTCGGCTGCCCAGCTGCACAGTGAGTAGAGCACGAACAGTTGCCGTCTGCTCCCACAATCGAAGAGCCAGGAGGGAAAACTGGTGAAAGCTTAGGGTTAGGGTTAGCGTTAGGGTTAGGGTTAGGGGTAGGGTTAGGGTTAGGGTTAGGGTTAGGGTTAGGGTTGGGTTAGGGCTAGGGTTAGGGTTAGGGTTAGGGTTATGGTTAGGTTTAGGGTTAGGGTTAGGGTTAGGGGTACGGTTAGGGTTAGGGGTAGGGTTAGGGTTAGGGTTAGGGTTGTGTTAGGGTTAGGGTTAGGATTAGGGTTAGGGTTAGGGTTGCCGTCTGCTCCCACAGTCGAAGAGCCAGGAGGGAAATCATGTGCGGGGCATCTTCAGCACACAGTCAGCTTTGCAATGCTGTCACCATTATTGCTGTCACTCCTCCGTTTCATACCTAAAAGTACATTTGAATGCAACCTCTCCAAAGCTGCTTCTCAGCTGCCCAGTAGCACAGCGATTAGTGCACGAACTTCTGGCTTCTGCTCCCAGATCCGAAGAGCCGGGAGGGAAAGCATGTGCTGGGTATCTTCAGCACACAGTCAGCTTTGCAACGGAGTCACCATAATTGCTGTCGCTCCTCGCTTTCATACCTAAAGGTCCATTTGAATGCACCCTCTTCGGAGCTTGCTCTCGGCTGCCCAGCTGCACAGTGAGTAGAGCACGAACGGTTGTCGTCTGCTAGCACAGTGGAGGAGCCAGGAGGGAAAGCATGTGCTGGGCATCTTCAGCACACAGTCAGCTTTGCAACAGTGCCTCCATCATTGCTGAGGCTTTTCACTTTCATACCTAGAAGTTCATTTGTATCCACCTTCTCTGCTCATTGCTCTTGGCTGTCCAGCGGCACAGTCAGTAGAGCACCCTCTTCGGAACTTGCACCCGGCTGCCCAGCTGCACAGTGAGTAGAGCACGAACATTTGCCGTCTGCTCCCACAATCGAAGAGCCAGGAGGGAAAGCTGGTGAAAGGTTAGGGTTAGGGTTAGGGTTAGGGTTTGGGTTAGGGTTAGGGGTTAAGGTTAGGGGTTAGGGTTAGGGTTAGTGTTAGGGTTAGGGTTAGGGTTTAGGGTTAGGGTTAGGGTTATGGTTAAGTTTAGGGTTAGGGTTAGGGTTAGGGGTAGGGTAAGGGTTAGCGTTAGGGTTATGTTTGGGTTAGGGTTAGGGTTAGGGTTAGGGTTAGGGTTGCCGTCTGCTCCCACAGTCGAAGAGCCAGGAGGGAAAGCATGTGCTGGGCATCTTCAGCACACAGTCAGCTTTGCAACGGTGTCACATCATTGCTGTCACTCCTCGGTTTCATATGTAAACGTCCATTTGAATGCAACGTCTCCAAAGCTTGTTCTCGGCTGCCCAGGGGCACAGTGATTAGTGCATGAACGTCTGGCCTCTGCTCTTAGAGCCGAAGAGCCAGGATGGAAAACATGTGCTGGGCATCTTCAGTACACAGTCAGATTTGCAACGGTGTCACCATCATTGCTGTCGCTCCTCGGTTTCATACTTAAAAGTCCATTTGAGTGCAACCTCTCCGAAGCTTGTTCTCGGCTGCCCAGGGGCAGAGCAATTAGTGCACGAACGTCTGGTTTCTGCTCCAGGATCCGAAGAGCCAGGAGGGAAAGCATGTGCCTGGGCATCTTCAGCACACAGTCAGCTTTGCAACGGTGTCACCATCATTGCTGTCGCTCCTCGGTGTCATACCTAAAGGTCCATTTGAATGCACCCTCTTCGGAGCTTGCTCTCGGCTGCCCAGCTGCACAGTGAGTAGAGCACGAACAGTTGCCGTCTGCTCCCACAATCGAAGAGCCAGTAGGGAAAGCTGGTGCTCTGAATCTTCTGCACACAGTCAGCTTTGCAACAGTGCCTCCATCTTTGCTGTCGCTCCTCACTTTCATACCGAGAAGTTCATTTGAATCCAACTTTTCTGCTCGTTGCTCTTGGCTGCCGAGCAGCACAGTCAGTAGAGCACAAACGTCTGGCCTCTGCTCTGAGAGCCGAAGAGCCAGGAAGGTAAGCATGTGCTGGGCATCTTCAGCACACAGTCAGCTTTGCAACGGTGTCACCATCATTGCTGTCGCTCCTCGCTTTCATACCTAAAGGTCCATTTGAATGCACCCTCTTCGGAGCTTGCTCTCGGCTGCCAAGCTGCACAGTGAGTAGAGCACGAACGGTTGCCGTCTGCTGCCAGAGCCGAAGAGCCAGGAGGGAAAGCATGTGCTGGGCATCTTCAGCACACAGTCAGCTTTGCAACGGTGTCACCATCATTGCTGTCGCTCCTCGGTTTCATACTTAAAAGTCCATTTGAGTGCAACCTCTCCGAAGCTTGTTCTCGGCTGCCCAGGGGCAGAACGATTAGTGCACGAACGTGTGGCTTCTGCTCCCAGATCCGAAGAGCCAGGAGGGAAAGCATATGCTGGGCATCTTCAGCACACAGTCAGCTTTGCAACGGTGTCACCATCATTGCTGTCGCTCCTCGCTTTCATACCTAAAGGTCCATTTGAATGCACCCTCTTCGGAGCTTGCTCTCGGCTGCCCAGCTGCACAGTGAGTAGAGCACGAACGGTTGCCGTCTGCTAGCACAGTGGAGGAGCCAGGAGGGAAAGCATGTGCTGGGCATCTTCAGCACACAGTCAGCTTTGCAACAGTGCCTCCATCATTGCTGACGCTTTTTCACTTTCATACCTAGAAGTTCATTTGAATCAACCTTCTCCGCTCATTGCTCTTGGCTGTCCAGCGGCACAGTCAGTAGAGCACGAACGTCTGGACTCTGCTACCAGAGCGGAAGAGCCAGGAAGGAAAGCATGTGCTGGGCATCTTCAGCACACAATCAGCTTTGCAACGGTGTCACCATCATTGCTGTCGCTCCTCGCTTTCATACCTAAAGGTCCATTTGAATGCACCCTCTTCGGAGCTTGCTCTAGGCTGCTGAGCTGCATAGTGAGTTGAGCACGAACGGTTGCCGTCTGCTGCCAGTGCCGAAGAGCCAGGAGGGAAAGCATGTGCTGGGCATCTTCAGCACACAGTCAGCTTTGCAACGGTGTCACCATCATTGCTGTCGCTCCTTGGTTTCATACTTAAAAGTCCATTTGAGAGCAACCTCTCCGAAGCTTGTTCTCGGCTGCCCAGGGGCAGAACGATTAGTGCACGGACGTCTGGCTTCTGCTCCCAGATCCGAAGAGCCAGGAGGGAAAGCATATGCTGGGCATCTTCAGCACACAGTCAGCTTTGCAACGGTGTCACCATCATTGCTGTCGCTCCTCGCTTTCATACCTAAAGGTCCATTTGAATGCACCCTCTTCGGAGCTTGCTCTCGGCTGCCCAGCTGCACAGTGAGTAGAGCACGAACAGTTGCCGTCTGCTCCCACAATCGAAGAGCCAGGAGGGAAAACTGGTGAAAGCTTAGGGTTAGGGTTAGCGTTAGGGTTAGGGTTAGGGTTGGGGTTAGGGTTAGGGGTTAGGGTTAGGGTTAGGGTTAGGGTTTGGGGTTAGGGTTAGGGGTTAGGGTTAGGTTTAGGGTTAGGGGTTAGGGTTAGGGTCAGGGTTATGGTTAGGTTTAGGGTTAGGGTTAGGGTTAGGGTTAGGGTTAGGGTTAGGGTTAGGGTTGCCGTCTGCTCCCACAGTCGAAGAGCCAGGAGGGAAATCATGTGCGAGGCATCTTCAGCACACAGTCAGCTTTGCAATGCTGTCACCATTATTGCTGTCACTCCTCAGTTTCATACCTAAAAATACATTTGAATGCAACCTCTCCAAAGCTGCTTCTCAGCTGCCCAGTAGCACAGCGATTAGTGCACGAACTTCTGGCTTCTGCTCCCAGATCCGAAGAGCCGGGAGGGAAAGCATGTGCTGGGTATCTTCAGCACACAGTCAGCTTTGCAACGGAGTCACCATAATTGCTGTCGCTCCTCGCTTTCATACCTAAAGGTCCATTTGAATGCACCCTCTTCGGAGCTTGCTCTCGGCTGCCCAGCAGCACAGTGAGTAGAGCACGAACGGTTGCCGTCTGCTAGCACAGTGGAGGAGCCAGGAGGGAAAGCATGTGCTGGGCATCTTCAGCACACAGTCAGCTTTGCAACAGTGCCTCCATCATTGCTGAGGCTTTTCACTTTCATACCTAGAAGTTCATTTGTATCCACCTTCTCTGCTCATTGCTCTTGGCTGTCCAGCGGCACAGTCAGTAGAGCACCCTCTTCGGAGCTTGCACCCGGCTGCCCAGCTGCACAGTGAGAAGAGCACGAACATTTGCTGTCTGCTCCCACAATCGAAGAGCCAGGAGGGAAAGCTGGTGAAAGGTTAGGGTTAGGGTTAGGGTTAGGGTTTGGGTTAGGGTTAGGGGTTAAGGTTAGGGGTTAGGGTTAGGGTTAGTGTTAGGGTTAGGGTTAGGGTTTAGGGTTAGGGTTAGGGTTATGGTTAGGTTTAGGGTTAGGGTTAGGGTTAGGGGTAGGGTTTGGGTTAGGCTAAGGGTTAGTGTTGGTTTAGGGTTAGGGTTCGGGTTAGGGTTAGGTTTAGGGTTAGGGTTAGGGTTAGGGGTAGGGTTAAGTTTAGGGTTAGGGTTAGGGTTAGGGGTAGGGTTAGGGTTAGCGTTAGGGTTATGTTTGGGTTAGGGTTAGGGTTAGGGTTAGGGTTAGGGTTGCCGTCTGCTCCCACAGGCGAAGAGCCAGGAGGGAAAGCATGTGCTGGGCATCTTCAGCACACAGTCAGCTTTGCAACGGTGTCACATCATTGCTGTCGCTCCTCGGTTTCATATGTAAACGTCCATTTGAATGCAACGTCTCCAAAGCTTGTTCTCGGCTGCCCAGGGGCACAGTGATTCGTGCATGAACGTCTGGCCTCTGCTCTTAGAGCCGAAGAGCCAGGATGGAAAACATGTGCTGGGCATCTTCAGTACACAGTCAGATTTGCAACAGTGTCACCATCATTGCTGTCGCTCCTCGGTTTCATACTTAAAAGTCCATTTTAGTGCAACCTCTCCAAAGCTTGTTCTCGGCTGCCCAGGGGCAGAGCAATTAGTGCACGAACGTCTGGTTTCTGCTCCAGGATCCGAAGAGCCAGGAGGGAAAGCATGTGCTGGGCATCTTCAGCACACAGTCAGCTTTGCAACGGTGTCATCATCACTGCTGTCGCTCCTCGGTGTCATACCTAAAGGTCCATTTGAATGCACCCTCTTCGGACCTTGCTCTCGGCTGCCCAGCAGCACAGTGAGTAGAGCACGAACACTTGCCGTCTGCTCCCACAATCGAAGAGCCAGTAGGGAAAGCTGGTGCTCTGAATCTTCTGCACACAGTCAGCTTTGCAACAGTGCCTCCATCTTTGCTGTCGCTCCTCACTTTCATACCGAGAAGTTCATTTGAATCCAACTTTTCTGCTCGTTGCTCTTGGCTGCCGAGCAGCACAGTCAGTAGAGCACAAACGTCTGGCCTCTGCTCTGAGAGCCGAAGAGCCAGGAAGGTAAGCATGTGCTGGGCATCTTCAGCACACAGTCAGCTTTGCAACGGTGTCACCATCATTGCTGTCGCTCCTCGCTTTCATACCTAAAGGTCCATTTGAATGCACCCTCTTCGGAGCTTGCCCTCGGCTGCCCAGCTGCACAGTGAGTAGAGCACGAACAGTTGCCGTCTGCTCCCACAATCGAAGAGCCAGGAGGGAAAGCTGGGGAAAGCTTAGGGTTAGGGTTAGGGTTAGGGTTATAGTTATGGTTAGGTTTAGGGTTTCTGTTAGGGTTAGGGTTAGGGTTAGGGTTAGGGTTAGGGGTTAAGGTTAGGGGTTAGGGTTAGGGTTAGTGTTAGGGTTAGGAGTTAGGGTTAGGGTTAGGGTTATGGTTAGGTTTAGGGTTAGGGTTAGGGTTAGGGGTAGGGTTAGAATTAGTCTAAGGTTTAGGGTTGGGTTAGGGTTAGGGTTAGGGTTAGGGTTAGGGTTAGGTTAGGGGTAGGGTTAGGGTTAGGGTTAGGGTTAGGGTTAGGGTTGCCGTCTGCTCCCACAATCGAAGAGCCAGGAGGGAAAGCTGGTGAAAGCTTAGGGTTAGGGTTAGGGTTAGGGTTAGGGTTAGGGGTTAGGGTTATGGTTAGGGTTAGGGTTAGGGGTTAGGGTTAGGGGTTATGGTTAGGGTTAGGTTTAGGGTTAGGGTTAGGGTTAGGGTTATGGTTAGGTTTAGGGGTAGGGATAGGGTTAGGCTAAGGGTTTGGGTTGGGTTAGGGTTAGGGTTAGGGTTAGGGTTAGGGTTCTGGTTAGGGGTACGGTTAGGGTTAGGTTAGGGTTAGGGTTTAGGGTTAGGGTAGGGTTAGGGTTAGGGTTAGGATTAGGTTTGGGTTAGGGTTAGGGTTAGGGTTAGGGTTAGGGTTAGGGGTTAAGGTTAGGGGTTAGGGTTAGGGTTAGTGTTAGGGTTAGGAGTTAGGGTTAGGGTTAGGGTTATGGTTAGGTTTAGGGTTAGGGTTAGGGTTAGGGGTAGGGTTAGAATTAGGCTAAGGTTTAGGGTTGGGTTAGGGTTAGGGTTAGGGTTAGGGTTAGGGTTAGGTTAGGGGTAGGGTTAGGGTTAGGGTTAGGGTTAGGGTTAGGGTTGCCGTCTGCTCCCACAATCGAAGAGCCAGGAGGGAAAGCTGGTGAAAGCTTAGGGTTAGGGTTAGGGTAAGGGTTAGGGTTAGGGGTTAGGGTTATGGTTAGGGTTAGGGTTAGGGGTTAGGGTTAGGGGTTATGGTTAGGGTTAGGTTTAGGGTTAGGTTTAGGGTTAGGGTTATGGTTAGGTTTAGGGGTAGGGATAGGGTTAGGCTAAGGGTTTGGGTTGGGTTAGGGTTAGGGTTAGGGTTAGGGTTAGGGTTCTGGTTAGGGGTACGGTTAGGGTTAGGGTTAGGGTTAGGGTTAGGGGTAGGGTTAGGGTTAGGGTTAGGGTTAGGTTTGGGTTAGGGTTAGGGTTAGGGTTAGGTTAGGGTTAGGGTTGCCGTCTGCTCCCACAGTCGAAGAGCCAGGAGGGAAAGCATGTGCTGGGCGTCTTCAGCACACAGTCAGCTTTGCAACGGCGTCACCATCATTGCTGTCGCTCCTCGGTTTCATACTTAAAAGTCCATTTGAGTGCAACCTCTCCGAAGCTTGTTCTCGGCTGCCCAGGGGCTGAACGATTAGTGCACGAACGTCTGGCTTCTGCTCCCAGATCCGAAGAGCCAGGAGGGAAAGCATGTGCTGGGCATCTTCAGCACACAGTCAGCTTTGCAACGGGGTCACCATCATTGCTGTCGCTCCTCGCTTTCATACCTAAAGGTCCATTTGAATGCACCCTCTTCGGAGCTTGCTCTCGGCTGCCCAGCTGCACAGTGAGTAGAGCACGAACGGTTGCCGTCTGCTAGCACAGTGGAGGAGCCAGGAGGGAAAGCATGTGCTGGGCATCTTCAGCACACAGTCAGCTTTGCAACAGTGCCTCCATCATTGCTGACGCTTTTCACTTTCATACCTAGAAGTTCATTTGAATCAACCTTCTCCGCTCATTGCTCTTGGCTGTCCAGCGGCACAGTCAGTAGAGCACGAACGTCTGGACTCTGCTACCAGAGCGGAAGAGCCAGGAAGGAAAGCATGTGCTGGGCATCTTCAGCACACAATCAGCTTGCAACGGTGTCACCATCATTGCTGTCGCTCCTCGCTTTCATACCTAAAGGTCCATTTGAATGCACCCTCTTCGGAGCTTGCTCTAGGCTGCTGAGCTGCATAGTGAGTTGAGCACGAACGGTTGCCGTCTGCTGCCAGTGCCGAAGAGCCAGGAGGGAAAGCATGTGCTGGGCATCTTCAGCACACAGTCAGCTTTGCAACGGTGTCACCATCATTGCTGTCGCTCCTTGGTTTCATACTTAAAAGTCCATTTGAGAGCAACCTCTCCGAAGCTTGTTTCTCGGCTGCCCAGGGGCAGAACGATTAGTGCACGGACGTCTGGCTTCTGCTCCCAGATCCGAAGAGCCAGGAGGGAAAGCATATGCTGGGCATCTTCAGCACACAGTCAGCTTTGCAACGGTGTCACCATCATTGCTGTCGCTCCTCGCTTTCATACCTAAAGGTCCATTTGAATGCACCCTCTTCGGAGCTTGCTCTCGGCTGCCCAGCTGCACAGTGAGTAGAGCACGAACAGTTGCCGTCTGCTCCCACAATCGAAGAGCCAGGAGGGAAAACTGGTGAAAGCTTAGGGTTAGGGTTAGCGTTAGGGTTAGGGTTAGGGTTGGGGTTAGGGTTAGGGGTTAGGGTTAGGGTTAGGGTTAGGGTTTGGGGTTAGGGTTAGGGGTTAGGGTTAGGTTTAGGGTTAGGGGTTAGGGTTAGGGTCAGGGTTATGGTTAGGTTTAGGGTTAGGGTTAGGGTTAGGGTTAGGGTTAGGGTTAGGGTTAGGGTTAGGGTTGCCGTCTGCTCCCACAGTCGAAGAGCCAGGAGGGAAATCATGTGCGGGGCATCTTCAGCACACAGTCAGCTTTGCAATGCTGTCACCATTATTGCTGTCACTCCTCAGTTTCATACCTAAAAGTACATTTGAATGCAACCTCTCCAAAGCTGCTTCTCAGCTGCCCAGTAGCACAGCGATTAGTGCACGAACTTCTGGCTTCTGCTCCCAGATCCGAAGAGCCGGGAGGGAAAGCATGTGCTGGGTATCTTCAGCACACAGTCAGCTTTGCAACGGAGTCACCATAATTGCTGTCGCTCCTCGCTTTCATACCTAAAGGTCCATTTGAATGCACCCTCTTCGGAGCTTGCTCTCGGCTGCCCAGCAGCACAGTGAGTAGAGCACGAACGGTTGCCGTCTGCTAGCACAGTGGAGGAGCCAGGAGGGAAAGCATGTGCTGGGCATCTTCAGCACACAGTCAGCTTTGCAACAGTGCCTCCATCATTGCTGAGGCTTTTCACTTTCATACCTAGAAGTTCATTTGTATCCACCTTCTCTGCTCATTGCTCTTGGCTGTCCCAGCGGCACAGTCAGTAGAGCACCCTCTTCGGAGCTTGCACCCGGCTGCCCAGCTGCACAGTGAGAAGAGCACGAACATTTGCTGTCTGCTCCCACAATCGAAGAGCCAGGAGGGAAAGCTGGTGAAAGGTTAGGGTTAGGGTTAGGGTTAGGGTTTGGGTTAGGGTTAGGGTTAAGGTTAGGGGTTAGGGTTAGGGTTAGTGTTAGGGTTAGGGTTAGGGTTTAGGGTTAGGGTTAGGGTTATGGTTAGGTTTAGGGTTAGGGTTAGGGTTAGGGGTAGGGTTTGGGTTAGGCTAAGGGTTAGGGTTGGTTTAGGGTTAGGGTTCGGGTTAGGGTTAGGTTTAGGGTTAGGGTTAGGGTTAGGGGTAGGGTTAAGTTTAGGGTTAGGGTTAGGGTTAGGGGTAGGGTTAGGGTTAGCGTTAGGGTTATGTTTGGGTTAGGGTTAGGGTTAGGGTTAGGGTTAGGGTTGCCGTCTGCTCCGACAGTCGAAGAGCCAGGAGGGAAAGCATGTGCTGGGCATCTTCAGCACACAGTCAGCTTTGCAACGGTGTCACATCATTGCTGTCGCTCCTCGGTTTCATATGTAAACGTCCATTTGAATGCAACGTCTCCAAAGCTTGTTCTCGGCTGCCCAGGGGCACAGTGATTCGTGCATGAACGTCTGGCCTCTGCTCTTAGAGCCGAAGAGCCAGGATGGAAAACATGTGCTGGGCATCTTCAGTACACAGTCAGATTTGCAACAGTGACACCATCATTGCTGTCGCTCCTCGGTTTCATACTTAAAAGTATTTGCATTTGAGTGCAACCTCTCCGAAGCTTGTTCTCGGCTGCCCAGGGGCAGAGCAATTAGTGCACGAACGTCTGGTTTCTGCTCCAGGATCCGAAGAGCCAGGAGGAAAGCATGTGCTGGGCATCTTCAGCACACAGTCAGCTTTGCAACGGTGTCACCATCACTGCTGTCGCTCCTCGGTGTCATACCTAAAGGTCCATTTGAATGCACCCTCTTCGGACCTTGCTCTCGGCTGCCCAGCTGCACAGTGAGTAGAGCACGAACAGTTGCCGTCTGCTCCCACAATCGAAGAGCCAGGAGGGAAAGCTGGGGAAAGCTTAGGGTTAGGGTTAGGGTTAGGGTTATAGTTATGGTTAGGTTTAGGGTTTCTGTTAGGGTTAGGGTTAGGGTTAGGGTTAGGGTTAGGGGTTAAGGTTAGGGGTTAGGGTTAGGGTTAGTGTTAGGGTTAGGAGTTAGGGTTAGGGTTAGGGTTATGGTTAGGTTTAGGGTTAGGGTTAGGGTTAGGGGTAGGGTTAGAATTAGTCTAAGGTTTAGGGTTGGGTTAGGGTTAGGGTTAGGGTTAGGGTTAGGGTTAGGTTAGGGGTAGGGTTAGGGTTAGGGTTAGGGTTAGGGTTAGGGTTGCCGTCTGCTCCCACAATCGAAGAGCCAGGAGGGAAAGCTGGTGAAAGCTTAGGGTTAGGGTTAGGGGTTAGGGTTAGGGTTAGGGGTTAGGGTTATGGTTAGGGTTAGGGTTAGGGGTTAGGGTTAGGGGTTATGGTTAGGGTTAGGTTTAGGGTTAGGGTTAGGGTTAGGGTTATGGTTAGGTTTAGGGGTAGGGATAGGGTTAGGCTAAGGGTTTGGGTTGGGTTAGGGTTAGGGTTAGGGTTAGGGTTAGGGTTCTGGTTAGGGGTACGGTTAGGGTTAGGGTTAGGGTTAGGGTTAGGGGTAGGGTTAGGGTTAGGGTTAGGATTAGGTTTGGGTTAGGGTTAGGGTTAGGGTTAGGGTTAGGGTTAGGGGTTAAGGTTAGGGGTTAGGGTTAGGGTTAGTGTTAGGGTTAGGAGTTAGGGTTAGGGTTAGGGTTATGGTTAGGTTTAGGGTTAGGGTTAGGGTTAGGGGTAGGGTTAGAATTAGGCTAAGGTTTAGGGTTGGGTTAGGGTTATGGTTAGGGTTAGGGTTAGGGTTAGGTTAGGGGTAGGGTTAGGGTTAGGGTTAGGGTTAGGGTTAGGGTTGCCGTCTGCTCCCACAATCGAAGAGCCAGGAGGGAAAGCTGGTGAAAGCTTAGGGTTAGGGTTAGGGTAAGGGTTAGGGTTAGGGGTTAGGGTTATGGTTAGGGTTAGGGTTAGGGGTTAGGGTTAGGGGTTATGGTTAGGGTTAGGTTTAGGGTTAGGTTTAGGGTTAGGGTTATGGTTAGGTTTAGGGGTAGGGATAGGGTTAGGCTAAGGGTTTGGGTTGGGTTAGGGTTAGGGTTAGGGTTAGGGTTAGGGTTCTGGTTAGGGGTACGGTTAGGGTTAGGGTTAGGGTTAGGGTTAGGGGTAGGGTTAGGGTTAGGGTTAGGGTTAGGTTTGGGTTAGGGTTAGGGTTAGGGTTAGGGTTAGGGTTAGGGTTGCCGTCTGCTCCCACAGTCGAAGAGCCAGGAGGGAAAGCATGTGCTGGGCGTCTTCAGCACACAGTCAGCTTTGCAACGGCGTCACCATCATTGCTGTCGCTCCTCGGTTTCATACTTAAAAGTCCATTTGAGTGCAACCTCTCCGAAGCTTGTTCTCGGCTGCCCAGGGGCTGAACGATTAGTGCACGAACGTCTGGCTTCTGCTCCCAGATCCGAAGAGCCAGGAGGGAAAGCATGTGCTGGGCATCTTCAGCACACAGTCAGCTTTGCAACGGGGTCACCATCATTGCTGTCGCTCCTCGCTTTCATACCTAAAGGTCCATTTGAATGCACCCTCTTCGGAGCTTGCTCTCGGCTGCCCAGCTGCACAGTGAGTAGAGCACGAACGGTTGCCGTCTGCTAGCACAGTGGAGGAGCCAGGAGGGAAAGCATGTGCTGGGCATCTTCAGCACACAGTCAGCTTTGCAACAGTGCCTCCATCATTGCTGACGCTTTTCACTTTCATACCTAGAAGTTCATTTGAATCAACCTTCTCCGCTCATTGCTCTTGGCTGTCCAGCGGCACAGTCAGTAGAGCACGAACGTCTGGACTCTGCTACCAGAGCGGAAGAGCCAGGAAGGAAAGCATGTGCTGGGCATCTTCAGCACACAATCAGCTTTGCAACGGTGTCACCATCATTGCTGTCGCTCCTCGCTTTCATACCTAAAGGTCCATTTGAATGCACCCTCTTCGGAGCTTGCTCTAGGCTGCTGAGCTGCATAGTGAGTTGAGCACGAACGGTTGCCGTCTGCTGCCAGTGCCGAAGAGCCAGGAGGGAAAGCATGTGCTGGGCATCTTCAGCACACAGTCAGCTTTGCAACGGTGTCACCATCATTGCTGTCGCTCCTTGGTTTCATACTTAAAAGTCCATTTGAGAGCAACCTCTCCGAAGCTTGTTCTCGGCTGCCCAGGGGCAGAACGATTAGTGCACGGACGTCTGGCTTCTGCTCCCAGATCCGAAGAGCCAGGAGGGAAAGCATATGCTGGGCATCTTCAGCACACAGTCAGCTTTGCAACGGTGTCACCATCATTGCTGTCGCTCCTCGCTTTCATACCTAAAGGTCCATTTGAATGCACCCTCTTCGGAGCTTGCTCTCGGCTGCCCAGCTGCACAGTGAGTAGAGCACGAACAGTTGCCGTCTGCTCCCACAATCGAAGAGCCAGGAGGGAAAACTGGTGAAAGCTTAGGGTTAGGGTTAGCGTTAGGGTTAGGGTTAGGGTTGGGGTTAGGGTTAGGGGTTAGGGTTAGGGTTAGGGTTAGGGTTTGGGGTTAGGGTTAGGGGTTAGGGTTAGGTTTAGGGTTAGGGGTTAGGGTTAGGGTCAGGGTTATGGTTAGGTTTAGGGTTAGGGTTAGGGTTAGGGTTAGGGTTAGGGTTAGGGTTAGGGTTAGGGTTGCCGTCTGCTCCCACAGTCGAAGAGCCAGGAGGGAAATCATGTGCGGGGCATCTTCAGCACACAGTCAGCTTTGCAATGCTGTCACCATTATTGCTGTCACTCCTCAGTTTCATACCTAAAAGTACATTTGAATGCAACCTCTCCAAAGCTGCTTCTCAGCTGCCCAGTAGCACAGCGATTAGTGCACGAACTTCTGGCTTCTGCTCCCAGATCCGAAGAGCCGGGAGGGAAAGCATGTGCTGGGTATCTTCAGCACACAGTCAGCTTTGCAACGGAGTCACCATAATTGCTGTCGCTCCTCGCTTTCATACCTAAAGGTCCATTTGAATGCACCCTCTTCGGAGCTTGCTCTCGGCTGCCCAGCAGCACAGTGAGTAGAGCACGAACGGTTGCCGTCTGCTAGCACAGTGGAGGAGCCAGGAGGGAAAGCATGTGCTGGGCATCTTCAGCACACAGTCAGCTTTGCAACAGTGCCTCCATCATTGCTGAGGCTTTTCACTTTCATACCTAGAAGTTCATTTGTATCCACCTTCTCTGCTCATTGCTCTTGGCTGTCCAGCGGCACAGTCAGTAGAGCACCCTCTTCGGAGCTTGCACCCGGCTGCCCAGCTGCACAGTGAGAAGAGCACGAACATTTGCTGTCTGCTCCCACAATCGAAGAGCCAGGAGGGAAAGCTGGTGAAAGGTTAGGGTTAGGGTTAGGGTTAGGGTTTGGGTTAGGGTTAGGGGTTAAGGTTAGGGGTTAGGGTTAGGGTTAGTGTTAGGGTTAGGGTTAGGGTTTAGGGTTAGGGTTAGGGTTATGGTTAGGTTTAGGGTTAGGGTTAGGGTTAGGGGTAGGGTTTGGGTTAGGCTAAGGGTTAGGGTTGGTTTAGGGTTAGGGTTCGGGTTAGGGTTAGGTTTAGGGTTAGGGTTAGGGTTAGGGGTAGGGTTAAGTTTAGGGTTAGGGTTACGGTTAGGGGTAGGGTTAGGGTTAGCGTTAGGGTTATGTTTGGGTTAGGGTTAGGGTTAGGGTTAGGGTTAGGGTTGCCGTCTGCTCCCACAGTCGAAGAGCCAGGAGGGAAAGCATGTGCTGGGCATCTTCAGCACACAGTCAGCTTTGCAACGGTGTCACATCATTGCTGTCGCTCCTCGGTTTCATATGTAAACGTCCATTTGAATGCAACGTCTCCAAAGCTTGTTCTCGGCTGCCCAGGGGCACAGTGATTCGTGCATGAACGTCTGGCCTCTGCTCTTAGATCCGAAGAGCCAGGATGGAAAACATGTGCTGGGCATCTTCAGTACACAGTCAGATTTGCAACAGTGTCACCATCATTGCTGTCGCTCCTCGGTTTCATACTTAAAAGTATTTGCATTTGAGTGCAACCTCTCCGAAGCTTGTTCTCGGCTGCCCAGGGGCAGAGCAATTAGTGCACGAACGTCTGGTTTCTGCTCCAGGATCCGAAGAGCCAGGAGGGAAAGCATGTGCTGGGCATCTTCAGCACACAGTCAGCTTTGCAACGGTGTCACCATCACTGCTGTCGCTCCTCGGTGTCATACCTAAAGGTCCATTTGAATGCACCCTCTTCGGACCTTGCTCTCGGCTGCCCAGCAGCACAGTGAGTAGAGCACGAACACTTGCCGTCTGCTCCCACAATCGAAGAGCCAGTAGGGAAAGCTGGTGCTCTGAATCTTCTGCACACAGTCAGCTTTGCAACAGTGCCTCCATCTTTGCTGTCGCTCCTCACTTTCATACCGAGAAGTTCATTTGAATCCAACTTTTCTGCTCGTTGCTCTTGGCTGCCGAGCAGCACAGTCAGTAGAGCACAAACGTCTGGCCTCTGCTCTGAGAGCCGAAGAGCCAGGAAGGTAAGCATGTGCTGGGCATCTTCAGCACACAGTCAGCTTTGCAACGGTGTCACCATCATTGCTGTCGCTCCTCGCTTTCATACCTAAAGGTCCATTTGAATGCACCCTCTTCGGAGCTTGCCCTCGGCTGCCCAGCTGCACAGTGAGTAGAGCACGAACAGTTGCCGTCTGCTCCCACAATCGAAGAGCCAGGAGGGAAAGCTGGGGAAAGCTTAGGGTTAGGGTTAGGGTTAGGGTTATAGTTATGGTTAGGTTTAGGGTTTCTGTTAGGGTTAGGGTTAGGGTTAGGGTTAGGGTTAGGGGTTAAGGTTAGGGGTTAGGGTTAGGGTTAGTGTTAGGGTTAGGAGTTAGGGTTAGGGTTAGGGTTATGGTTAGGTTTAGGGTTAGGGTTAGGGTTAGGGGTAGGGTTAGAATTAGGCTAAGGTTTAGGGTTGGGTTAGGGTTAGGGTTAGGGTTAGGGTTAGGGTTAGGTTAGGGGTAGGGTTAGGGTTAGGGTTAGGGTTAGGGTTGCCGTCTGCTCCCACAATCGAAGAGCCAGGAGGGAAAGCTGGTGAAAGCTTAGGGTTAGGGTTAGGGTTAGGGTTAGGGTTAGGGGTTAGGGTTATGGTTATGGTTAGGGTTAGGGGTTAGGGTTAGGGGTTATGGTTAGGGTTAGGTTTAGGGTTAGGGTTAGGGTTAGGGTTATGGTTAGGTTTAGGGGTAGGGATAGGGTTAGGCTAAGGGTTTGGGTTGGGTTAGGGTTAGGGTTAGGGTTAGGGTTAGGGTTCTGGTTAGGGGTACGGTTAGGGTTAGGTTTAGGGTTAGGGTTAGGGTTAGGGGTAGGGTTAGAATTAGGCTAAGGTTTAGGGTTGGGTTAGGGTTAGGGTTAGGGTTAGGTTAGGGTAGGGTTAGGGTTAGGGTTAGGGTTAGGGTTAGGGTTGCCGTCGGCTCCACAATCGAAGAGCCAGGAGGGAAAGCT